>NC_068987.1:92375509-92378341 GCF_001194135.2 Octopus bimaculoides
TATATATATATATATATATCAGCGTCTGTACGTTTTCTCTTCGTTTATATAAATTTCTTCTCTTGGTTTACTCTCTTTGTATTTGTTTGGTTTTAAGAGTTGGAAACTGCGTATAGCGGAAGATATTTTGAATTACATCTAAGATTAATGTTTCTATAAAGTCAGTGGTAAGAAGATAAATTTGTCTGTGAAATAAATGTCCAGAGAATGGTATGGCCATGATGGAAGATCGCTGAGTGTATATGTGGTTCAACCATAAAGTGAAACTCACATCGAGACCATTCACTGAATAAACAAATCGTGAGTTTTATCGTACGTTATTAATAAAAAAAAAGTATTCCTGTCTCTATTAATGTTATATTTAAATATATCTTTTACATTATATTTCCAAAGACATTGTATTCATTGTTACTCCATTGTTTACCGCTATAGTGTGGAATAAACTCCATGAACTTTTACTAAAGAAAACATACCCCAAGGAATATCGAAGTCTGGGATACATTTCATCAAATGTTGAGGAGTGTTTCGACGTAAAGGAGAGCATCTCGACACAAAATATTATGCAGTATGTTGAACAATGCCACTACTGTATGTTTGTATATGTATGTGTCTGTGTATGTGCATGTATACATATGGATATAAATACACACACACACACACACACACACACACACACACACACTGATACACACGCATAAGGAGCGATGCGTAAATCGTGGCCATTTTATATTTTCAGTTTCACGCATGCCCATTGTTTATTTTTGATTTTGCTGACTACACAGTATAGTACGATCAGTTGGGTACCGTCTCTGAGAAAACAGCACCATGACACAATTGACTTTGCCAGAAATTTGGAAATGACATGCTGTACTGCTTGGCGTTCGCGTCGGAATCTCCAATACGAACATTTCAGAGTATTGGGATGTCAATCTGAGAACAGATTTAATTAATTTAAATTCGTCAAAATACATACATATTTTACCTGACACCATTAGACATTCTAAAATACTGCTAAATCGTTTACAATTTAAAAGTATAGAAGTCCGAACATTACTCAGGGGATGACCTGATATTAGAAGTAGGTTGCAATTTCTTGTTGCACGGTTTATATTGCAGTGTGTTCCGTTTTGTAGGATTGTCTTCACCACCATCGGTGAATAGCATCTTGAATATATTGCAAGGCCATTCACTTTCATGAATTCCTTCGCGCTTTCACGATCCTTGTTTTACATCCAACATCACTCACCCTCCCCACCAAGCAAGATTGGAGGGGTGGCTGGTTTGGTCGCCGACACTCCAACAATACAACAGTTTGTACTGGGTTACATGTTACCCGCAGCGAACAAGAGCATCTTGAAAAGTATACACACACACACATATGAGCGTTAAAACTGATAGATATGTAGACAGCTAAACGAAAGATAAGGGCATCTATTAATCAGATGATGGCAATTCAGAAACGAATCACGTCGCAAGTGTTAGTTAATCAGAATACCTCTAAAAACTCAGGTTAACAAAAATATATAGATTATAACGGTTCAGACTCATACTAAACGATTCAGAAAATCGAAAAGTAACGAACAATTTATTGGTACGGTTAACGTGGTTTAATTATAGCAAAAAAATAGGGAACAAAAAAGTAACAAATTTATTATTAACATATTGCGCCATACAATTTGGCATGCTACCGTTATTCCAGTGAAACGTATCGCCTTATAAATCTATGCTGGAATATTTTCTAAGGATGCAGCAAATTGACGTGAACAACTTATTCAATAATCTTATATGTTCTTGTATGTTGTTGGACACAAATTGAAAGAAATAATGTGTCAATAAATTTGCTACTGAGACGCATAGTTTAATGTCTTTCCTGCCCCTTCGTTTCAACGCAAAATAACTCATGTGGATGCATACACAAACATATTTATATTTATTTATTTTTGTATATTAAATATTTTGTGCTTTGTATATAAATATTTCAATCAGTATTTCAAAGAGTTTATGAATTTTCTTGATTGATGTTTTAGTGATTCTTAGCGTCTTTTCTTGCTAATAATATTGGAAAGTATGTAGTCTCTGTGTCTATTATAAATAGTTATTTAATCATCTATTATAGATAATTGCGTCTATTATAAATAGTTATTTAATCATCAATATGTAATGCGTAAACATATGCAATTATTGCCTTTCACGAATAAAAATCGACAGACGATATACATATTTTCCCGAAATTGAAAGCATTCTGATAGTGTTTGTCTGCTTAAAACAGATGAAGAACATACGCAAGGTTGTTCTCATAAACATGGAGTATTAGGAAAGGAGTGGTAATTATATTAAAATAGGATCAGCGGATTTTGTCAGTATCACTACTAATTAGAAGCATGATTTTCAAAGCAAATTCTCGGCACTGTCGATGGTGCAATCATAAACCTTAATAACACTGTTGCTTAACAGTGTTACCAAGGGTATATTCACTGACCCATGCACATGTATCCATATATGCATACGTGTGTGTGTGTGTGTGTGTGCATACTTTGAAAGCATATATATATATATATTTACATGAATATAAGGATGTATGGTTATATGCAGATCATTTGTCTTCTATAATTATATATTTTATTGTACCAGTCATTTGATTGTGGCCTTGATGGCGCACTACGTCGAAGGATTTTAGTCGAACGAAACGACCCCTGTACTCATTTGTCCTTAAATCCTAGTTATATATCGTTTGCTTTTACCGAACCGCTAAGTCACGTCGACGTAAATACGCGAACATAGGCACAAAGACACATACACACACACCAACATACATACATATATATATATATA
>NC_068987.1:92378683-92391946 GCF_001194135.2 Octopus bimaculoides
ACACACACACACACACACACACACACACACAGATAGCTATAAATATCTGTTTATGCATGCATGCTTCTTAACAGCGAATTCTTTCTGTTTAAATAATTTGTAAATGTGTCTTTCAGTGATTTTTGAAATATTTAAAAATCATTCTCTTTATGTCTTCGAGTTGTTAATATTATTTATTTATTTATGATAAAATTTTTGTAAATTATTCCTGCTGAGTTGTAGAAATAATTCCGTTTTTTTTTCTTATTCAAATCAAACATCACTTTTGACGAAAACTCCATCCATCTAGTTTTAGATTAAGCATTCCGTTTTTTTATTTGTTCCATACTTTTATGCCTCCTGGTTTTAATCAAACTTGAACATTTTTTTTCTTGTCCTTGCACGACAGTCACATATCACGTGAGAGTAGTTTTACTTTGCTGCATTCATCAATAAAAGAAAATTAGATGCCTTATTAGTTACACAATAATGTCTGTGTAAGTTGCAGTATAGATAGCAGTGTGTTAACAAAGTTATGTTTGTGAAAATATTTGCCAAGAGCGACGCGTGTGTGTTTGCATCTACAGACTCTGTGCATCTGTGTCTATAGCTAGAATCTGTGAAATGCTGGTTTCCTTTGTTTCTATTTCAATTATATTATGTTTACTGGCTTCTTTCTCAATTTAATTAAACATGGCGAAATCTCATTAAACTTTGTTATCTTAATGTAAATTATCAACACGGATAATATGCTTAAGTTTGGTTATTCTGTTTGTTTGTTTTCTAATTAATTAAATAAATCATTGTGAGTGGCTAAATGCTGTCAAGTAACAGAAAGAAAGAAATAATGGCTTCTTTGCATTATATCCGTAAATAAATTTGGTCAAAATGGCCGAAATATACGTAAACACATTCATAGAAAATAATTTAATGTTTCAAATGACATTTACACAAAGGTTGTTTTCTCCATTATATCCCTTGATACGTCATTGAAAGTTTTTCTATTTTGAATTTTCCATTAAGGCAGCTAACTGTACGTTACCTATCTTCATCATTATCTATATTGTATTGATTTTCACACCACAAATACGAATCAAAAATAATAGTAATTTCGCAGCAGACAAACATTTCCGAGACGACATTGTCTATATTTGAGTTTTCTTTTTTTGGATTCATTACGCTGCCAGAAGTTACATCTTTATAAGCTATGTTCAGAAATAGTTTAGGGATTAAGAAGAATAAATATTTTGCGGTCCAAAATAGTACTGTAGTCTTGTTTATTTACTGAGCGTTGACGATGTTCAGACTGTAAAGGGAGTCAGAGATTAATAGAAGCTGAAGCAAATATTTGAAACTTTCTGTTCAAAACAACATTTGGCTCATAATTTGTTCAGGTTGAAAGGTTAGAATAAATGAGCAAGTAGGATATATTTATAAAGAAAAGGATTAACTGAGAATTTAATTGTTGTAGATTAATGTACAAGTTTATTTATGTGAAAGAAAAATACGGGCAGAAATTTCATTCACTCAATCGGTTGCGTGTTACTTAATAAAAAGGTTTGTTATAAAACAGTCAGATATTGGGTGAGGATCCACAATATAGATGCATGTGAATGTACGACGGGGTACACAAATGTAACAGGAAATGTTCTCTCTGGTTCTGGCTTCCGCTGCTAGAAGCCGCTTGATGCGGTCCTCGGGCATCAGCCTGCCGACCGGCGTTGTCCATTTGGGGGCGTACTGCCATGTGGTGCGTCTTTGTTTTGCAGTGCTTCTCCCTTATTTCTCGATTTTTGCGATAACTGAAACAAAAGAACAGCATCCTTCTGTGAAATTCTATTTTCTGCTGGGAAAAACAGCGACCGAAACAGCTGTCATGCTTCAAACAGCTAACAAAGCCGCTGCCATGAACAATACACAAGTTTATGAGTGATTTTCCCTCTTTAGGAATGGTCACTTGTCGTTTGAGGACCAACTTCGTTCAGAGAAACCGCCAACCTCCTGAACGAATGAAAATTCATGAAATTATCTTGAAGACTTGACCAACTTGTTGATATGATTGGTGTGTAATGGATCTCGTACCAACACATTTTGGGCGAGTAATTGCGAATGAAAAGTGCTGCAGCAAAATGTGTGTCTCACTTGCTCACTAAGAACTAAAGGAGTCACAATTGAATGTGTGTTATTACTGGTGACAAATGCTGGTACTACGGAATTTGCAAATGTGAAAAAGGTGAAGAAAAATACATTGGAAGAATTAGAAGGCATCACTTCGCAAGAGTGCCAGCACAACTTCCAAGAATGGAAAACTTGTCTGGCCCGATGCATTTCTTCAGACGGAGAAAAGTTTGAAGGCAGTAAAAGAGTAAATATGTAAAACTTAGGTTTATTTGACAGGTACAAATGCGTACGCTTATTTACAATTGAAGTTGTAATAAGAAGGGGCATCAAATAGGATATTTTTTGTGAAAGACAATATTTACTCCACTTTCATTATCCCCTAAATGCTTCTCCAGACACATGCACACGTAAATAGTTATATATATATATATGTATATGTGTGTGTGTGTGTGTGTATCTATACCTCCGACCATCCACCTCTCTGTCCATGCACACATACACATGCAGGGTGTCCCAAAATTAAGGCAACTAAATTCTTTCAGTTTTGTCAAGGCAAAATATTGTTATATACCAAGTCCGCGAATTGCAATGCGATGGTAAAGGAAGCACAATAATGACACTACCATATTTATTCGATATGGCCACCTCTGTTACGAAGTCAAGATGTGAACGCTTCACACCTGACACGCAGCTGTTCTTGCAGAATCGAAACCCATTCCTGGCGCAGTTTAGCCTTCAGAGCATCGAGCAAAGCATGAAGAGATAGCACAAGAACTCGTCTCCAAAAGGGACCAAATAGAATAATTCAAAGGGTTGAGATCGGGGTTTCATAAAGGCCATACGTCCTTGCCTATGAACGACATAATGTTTTTCCCTAATCCAATGTTGTATCTGATTAGAGCTCTGGGATGGTGTCGAGTCCTGTTGTAGGCTCTAAAATACGCCTTGAATGTCACTAATGTATCGCTGGGTGTTAATTTTAACTCCCGAAGGCACTAAAACGAAGGGAACGTTTCCAGTAGTTCTCACAGCCACCGAAACCACAACTGTCTGGATTTTGACGTCGATTTACGAGTCTTCTCTCGAAGGAGCCAGATTACACTCCCAAATCGCTCATTCTGGTGGTTTACTGTCTGTTCGATGTCAAATTTCTTTTCAGCAGTTTACATCAGGTTGGGTAGCGTAACTTCAGCAATCTGACGCCGGGTAAGGTAAATTCTCTCCAGTCTCATGACCATATAAACTTTCATGAACTGATGGGAGTGGATCATCCTGTAGGGGTGGATCTTGAGATTCCCCTTCAGCACTCGATACGTCGATTTCCGGATTACTTTTGCTGTGGCAGCCAGTTTTCTGACGGACGGGCGAGAATTTCGCCGTATCATTTCTCTGATACATTTGATAAGCTGAGTTGTCCGCACACTTCTTTTTTAGCCGCGTCCAGGTCGATCAGCGGTAGAACCCGGTCTCTTTCGAACATTTTGTCAATTTTCCAGTCTGTTATTCGGTAAATTTAAAACTGTTTTTGCTATAGCTGTACTACTTTCGACTTCTTGGAGAGTCATGATTATATTTCGGTCTAGAGCCATTATCTAATTTACAAATCTGAATTTATTTAGTCTGAAACCAAATGAAGAAACAATAAGTTTTTATAATGATGTACAATTTTCATATCTTATCACATTTATTGATAGTTATTAAAGACTGAAACTTCGATTGCCTCAATTTCACACGCGCGTGTGTATGTGTGTGTTTGGAAAGAATCTCCTTTCGCATTTCAAGATGGGAAGCAAACAAAAGATCCTTTGGTTTAATTGATATATTTAATGAAGATATTTTCACTCATAATTGATAACATAATCCTATATATTTAGATAATTGATGATTCCATAGGCGTAAAGCTCCTCAGGTTTCGAAGCAAATAATCACTTAATATCATTCTTAACCTATTCGCAATAAATAAACTCTTCTCCCTCCAAATGATAGAGCAAACAATCTGAAAAGATGATTGTTAGATGGAGCTGTCAGGAGAGCAAAAGAATGAAGTACATCTTCCATATTTACTGCCGTAAACTATTCCTGTCGTGTAAAAGCAATATCTATTTCTGATTGGACAGTTTTGGACGCATTTTTGGCAAACGTTTATGAAATGTTTCTAACTGATTACAGTACAACTCCGCGTTAATTGCTTTGTTTAGTTTCGTCTGATATTATACGATAGATTACATCATTCATGTACAAAAAGAATAATTTTTCGGGTGTAGTCCTGGTTTAGGGATGGATTCTCTCTTTTCATTAGTTGCTAATCATTGTCGTTTCCGCTAAATATGATTATTCCGAATTTACATATCAACCGAGGAAATGCTTGGTAGCAAGTCAATCCTTCAATGATGAGCAGGGAGATACTCATTGATTTAAGTTGAAAAACAGTGTGATGATGACAGACAGAGTGACCCGGTTTAGAAGAATTTTCGTACTTATTTAAATTTGTTATGATCAAATTGCGGGTTGAATTGAACTGTGTTTCTAAGTCTCATGAAATTTGATTGGATTTTCCTCAGCTACAAATTTACAGAATCTGGATGTTGAAATCGAGCGAAATATGCGAGAGAAAAATTTCCCAAGTTAAACTGGTTAAACCACCAATGGCATGCAAGGACACTTAATGCTTCATTTCTACCGGCAGAATGTTGCGAGACCCTTTTTTAGTTTCTACTGCATGCAGTGTTTGATATGGTTCTCATCTAAGGTCATTTTAATAGGTAAAGAGCGATACGATGTTAACCACTATGATACAAAGATAAAAAAAAGCTTACAAAGATAAAAGAAAAAAAAGAAAATAAGATTAGTAAATGAAAATATATTTACGGTGTGTAAAATATATATACAAATGTTTGCAACCGTGGCACTCCGTCGGTTACGACGACGAAGGATTCCAGGTGATTCGATCAACGGAACAGCCTGCTCGTGAAATTAACGTACAAGGGGCTGAGCACTCGACAGACATGTGCACCCTTAACGTAGTTCTTGGGGAGATTCAGCGTGACAAGACTGGCTCTTTGAAATACAGGTACAGCAGAAACAGGAAGAAAGAGTGAGAGAAAGCTGTGGTGAAAGAATACGGTAGGGTTTGCCACCACCCCACTGCCGGAGCCTTGAGGAGATTTCGGTGTTTTCGCTCAATAAACACTCACAGCGGCCGGTCTGGGAATCGAAACCGTGATCCTATGACAGCGAGTCATAGGGCCATTGTACCTCCACTGATGTAAGTGATAGCTAGATAATCTGGAGATTTGTAGGTAAACAGATAGAAAGGAAACAGCAACGGAGAAAGTGGAAAATAATGAAAGAATGTTTTGGTGTTGTGGGGAGGAGAATGTTAATGAAAAAAAAAACAGGAAAGAAAGAAGATGAAACAGATTTTGAGCATAATCATGGTGAGGAATACACCATTTGAAGCAACGGACTGAATGTGATACAAATATTGAACATCATCCCGGCGACTAATTTAGCAAAATTGTTAATATACCCGTTCGGTTTACAAACTTTAAAATCATACACACTCGTATATATGTATGTATAGACATATATTTATACAGAGGCACACTGAGACACACAGAGAGGCACAAGAATGATGGGGAAATTGAAAGAGAAACTCACAAAGGTACGGATTTCTGTAAACTATTTGATAATTAATCTATCAGATCTGTTATAGGAGATCAATGAGATGAAATATAGCGATTCGATCAACCATTTTTCGGATCCCTGATAAAATTGAATCGCGATAAAACATGATAAAACAATGTCAGGGTTATTATTTATCGTTCCTTTAATCTATTATTCAAACGATTCAAACATCTCATCAATAATAACGACCAACTAGAAATGTGTATATACGTATGTCGTGTCTGTGCTTGACTATGTATCTACGTATATATTTATAAACATATGTAGATAGGTATATTCATATATATATAATTGTACGTATATATATGTGTATGAGTTTATGCCTATGTATATTCGTATATTAGCATACGTATATTTTTGTACATAAAAACATAAAAAACATAAACACAGACATATATATATACATTTACATGTATATATGTATAAATAGATACACACACACATACACACACACACACACACACATATATATATATATATAAGGAGGCAAATATATTGGTATTAGTTTATTACACATTCAGCACATAAGCCTTTAAGTGTTGCCTGAATGACGAAGGTGGAATTATAACTAGTATAAAATCAACTGCTTTCGATTCGTATAGATATACAAATTTACATAAAGTGTTTGTGTATTTGTGTGCATATATGTGTGTGTGTTTGTGAGTGTACATCTATACATATCCACAAACATACACAAATATATAGGCGTAAAAGATAAATGCTGCGGTAGATTTGTTCAACTAATCACTAAAAGACACCACCGCAACATATTTGCAGTCCAACGACTGAAACAAACAAACAAATATAAACCATAAAACTGGTTAGACATGTATATATACACATATGTATGTACAGGTTATGGTATGGTGAGAGAGGCATCAAAAGATCTGCCGTATGAGAATAGGCGCGTTTGTGTTAACAGGTTAACCAGTGAGTAGCGGTCAATCAAAGGTTACGGGTGAAAGTTTTGGGCGAAAGGTGTAATGAAAACAGTTCTAAGTATGAGTGCCGACAAGTGGAAAAATATGTTGGTGAGTTTTAATTTGTATGTGTGAGTTTGTGTATGTGTGAGTGTTTGTGTGTGTGTGATGGAGAGGGAGAGGGAGAGAGAGAGTGTGTCGAAGATGTATAACATTACGGACGGCCAAGTGTTCGCGATGAAATTCAAGAATAAATTTTGCACCGGACACGGAAGCATTGAAGGGTAACAGGGAGAGGCCGGGTTTTGACGATCTACCACCTGAGGACCAGCAATGTAAAGATTGCATGCAAGAGAAGGTAGAAATTTGAGGGGATAGGATGAGATTTTATTTGACAGAATATGCGGTCTTGTAGGAGCCTGGTAGCGGCGTGGCAGGTGTAGCGAAAGATGTGATGGGTCGAGATACAATTGCGAGCCGTGAGAGTTAAGGGGCTAAGGTGAACGAAAAAGATCAGCATGGATAAATGCTGGTGGGTAATTGACTACTGATGTGTCGTATTTGGTTCAACAAGCCATCTTTGCAGTTACAGAGCAAGAGGAAGTGAGATTAATCGCTGCTCTGTTTGGGGTGGGTGGAAGGAGAGAAGAATAACTTAAGGTAGGTGTGGCAGTAAGTGGGGGTGTAGAAAGTGGAGTAGGAGAGTGTGGGATAGTGAGGAGGGACAATAATGTCAAAGAAAGAATGGGAGGAACCGGATATGGAATGGAAGAAGTGGAGGGTATTGTTAGAATCGTGGTTTTTGGAAGGAAGGGAGGCGGGGATAAATTCATATATTCCTTTATGCATACGAGTATGTATTTAAAAAAATATGGGTGTATGTGTTTGCGCGTGCGCGTTTCGATGTGTGCTGATGTATATATACATACATGCATACATATACATACATACACACACATACACATATATTTCTATAGTGGGAGAAAGATTGTAGGGAACAATCAGACTACGTATCAAAGAAATCGTTCGATAAGTAAACAAACAAATAAAGAATATATGAGATCAATCAGATGACACATAGCCATTCGATCAACCATTTTCTGATGCTTGGTAGAAGTGACCCGAGTCATAAGAGAGCTCCCACAATGTCAGCTTGTGCACCCGTCATTCTTTTAATCTATTATTCATGTGAATCAAACACGCCATTAATAAGAGTTATCTATATATCTATTTATTTCTCATTCGATATTTTCGTAAGCGTTTACCAATACACATACACACTCTCACACATATATGCACACATACACATATATGAATATATTACTGTATATATATTAGGCGGGGAGCTACACAAGTATCTGAAAACCGTAGGATTTATTGCGTCAGCACTAATGAAACTGCAATGGTGATTACATAGTATTTGTGTATACAGCTAAAATTAAAATTAGTCAGTGTGTTGCAGCGTACATGAGTAGAGTTTGCTGGTGCTATTTAACAAACGACCAGTTAGGTGCATGAAACGGACGTGATGAAATGAAAACGAAAAAAAAAAAAGGAAAACTATCATGTGATAAATAGAAATGTTTATTGGTCAATATATAATATGGGAGCCAATATATTTATTTCTTATGTGTGAGTCATTTTGTCGAAATATTTGAAATAATCCTTTGAAAGCATACGCTAACGTGCTTGAGTTACAATAGCGGGAGCAACTGAAAAAGTATGAGTACTTACTCTCTATAACAAATCATAAAATTAATGTCGCCTTACAATAAGATAACATTGTTCTCTTGTCAAAAGTAAATCAACATGAATTTCGTAAAATTGCCAATTCATAACAGCATTGTAACACGTAAACAAGTGTATGTCTATGTATGTATGTATGTTATCAATCAGTTTCATTTCTGTATTTCTTGTCCATAGAGAAAAAGCCGGACTCTAACATAGATTCAAGGCTCCTTCATTGGAACTTTTATCAACATCAAATAGGTATTTGTGCATATGTGTGTGTGTGCAGTATTTGGTGTTAGTGTATGCGCAGATTTGCATGTTTGTTTTATGGATGCGTTTTTATGTCTAGATGCATGCATATGTATTTATGTGCTAAATTTTTGGAAAGTTTTACATATCTTTACAGTTCCATTGATGGCTTGAATCTGTAGTCTTCTAACCAGCCTTTTTCTTTCAGGTAGGTATGTATGTATTTATGTATGTATGTATGTATGTATGCATGCATGCATGTATGTATATATGTACGTATGTATGTCTGAATACATGTGTGTGTATGCATGCATGCATTTACGCAAGTATGTATGTATGTATGTATGTATGTATGTATGAATAAATGTGTGTATATATGTATGTATGTCATTGTTCAATTTTATTTCAAGATTTCTTGTCGATAGAGAAAGAGCCGGATTCTAACCTAGATTCAAGGCTCCTTCATTGGAATTACAACATCAACAACCGGATATTCTTATTTGTATGTATGTATGTAAGCATGCTTGTATATGTGTATGTATAAATGAATGTGTATGTATGTATGTATGTACGTATGTACGTATCTATGTGTGCATGTACGTACATATGAATGAATGTGTGTGTACGTATTTATGCGTGTATGTATGGAAGTGTATGTATATGTTTGTATGTAAGTATGTGTGTGTGTATATATGTATGTATGACTACTTGCATGTACATCTCTCTCTCTCTCTCTCTCTCTCTCTCTGTCTCTCCCTGTGTCTGTCTATTTTTGTATGTTTTCATTTATGTATATATCTATATATATATATATATGTGTGTGTGTGTGTGTGTGTTTGAATATTCACAAACACGCACACAGACATGGAAACTCACACACACACACACACACACACACACAAAAACACATAAACTAGTCTTGGTCATGCTTTTAAACTTCACCTGGATCCGAGAGCGATGTCTTGGATGGGGAGCTACAGGTTTTGTGAAGTGGGGAACCATCTCTTGGCCATTATTGTTCCTATATCTACTCTAACTCAGGATAGTGTCCCCTGTCAGGCACCAAGGTATAGAGTAAGTAGCACGTCAGAGAATTGCCTTCTGATGAACTTCATTCAGAGACACTCTTTGGACCCTAATTAAAAGACTTCCAATACTTTAGATGCTGATCTCAGAGAAGGAAATTTTATACGAATCCTGCATCCTGATAAGTATTGTTCTCGTGCAACAAATTGCACAGACTTGAAGGACAAGAGAGTGGAAATGGCCCTACTCAAACAAATGGGACAGGCTCTGTTTCTACCATGGTACAATCTAGTAACATTCAACTTGTAGTTTATACAGAAATGCTTGACACCCGCAAGAAACAGCATCACTATTTCTTTATAATTACAGTGTTGATACGGAAAATGGCAACTGACACAGACCTGAGGAAGCTACTGGAATTGTTTGTATCTTCCTGACACTGCGGTGTTTTGCTGAAGGGACCATGCTATACATATTCATACATACATACATACATACATGTGTGTGTGTGCGCGTGTGTGTAAGTAACAGACAGAAAGAATGGGTTATGTAAATTTACTTATATGTAGCCTACAGAAAAAAAATGTACAATAAAGGTTATTTCTATATATTTTATATATATCACTCTATAAAAACATAAGAGGACATACAGATGGATTTCGACTTCGGCTTTCGATCACGGCTTTCGATTTCGGCATCCACTTCCGAATTCAGATTATCTGGAGTGCAATACCAATCACATGACTTTTTATTAGCTTAATGTATTTTTATCTGCAGTGAGCTTAAGAAGTATTTCACCTGGATTAATATCTCTTATCACCTCCGACTTTTGTGTGTGTGTGTGTGTGAGTGTGTGTGTGTGTGCATATATATATATGCATACAAAAACACTACAAAATCATGCATGCATGCATACTACACACACACGCTAACACATATACACGTGTATATATATATATATGTGTGTGTGGGTGTGTGTGTGTGTGTGTGTGTGTGTGCGCGTGTGTGTGTGCGCATGTGGTTATGTGTGTATATCTGTATATATGTGCGTGCGTGTGTATACTAAAATCCATCCAAGACTTGGCCCCCGTGCTATCCGCCCACTACAAAAATCGAACTCAGTGCACATAGCAACGTTACATCACAATTACTTTACCTCAACCGGTCCAGCTCTCTTTAATACCATACCAAAATACGTCAAAACGGAAACGGATCTCATGAAATTCAAATTTCTTCATAAAATCTCGGACCAACCTCCTACATCCGGATAGGTCTCCAAAAATAACTCTTTGCTAGAGAGAGCCTTGGTACCCCATATATGACTAAAAGTCTTCGCCAGGTGGCGCTATTAAATTAGACGTGGCCTGGGCCTTTACTGGCCGAAACCTATCAAAGTTATCTAACACCATCAAAACTTAGTGAAGGCTCGTGAATAGAATTCGAACCACGTTATAGAAATAATAAATAGAAAATGCAGCTGGTATGTAAGAACTTATAACACATACACGTGTTTCATCAACTTCGATATCATTATTACTCTAGGCATGAGAAAGTAGTGAATAAAAAAAAGATATTACTATAAAACCATCTCATATAACGACCTGTTCTCTCGTTTCTCTTTCCTAAATGCCACAAACTCTCATTTAGTTTCTATTATTGCGAATATAATTGCCAATTACTGTTTGTATTTTTACCTTTGCGTCCACCCTCTGGTTTCTTTTCCCTATTTCTTCCATATTCTGTATATATGTGCATAGCTTCGTATGTGTATGAAATTGGATGTACAGAGGCTGAACGGCCTTTAAAGTCCTTCGCTAATCGACCCTCTATCTATCCTCTTTTAATACTATCCAACTACTGCACATATTGTCAACCTCTATTGTAACATGAAGTGGACTATAGTATTACATAGTTGTAATATATATTACATAAATGTAATATATATTACATAAATATAGTATATTGGGGCTAGCATCTCATTAAGCATTCTATTTATCGCTTCCGGCACTGAGGAAGTATATTGTATCGTCTGCCAGTATTTACCTTGAGAAAGTTTCATGCTTAGATTTATAGAGTTAAAAGGCCTAGCAATTTGTGTATAAACTGAAGATGAAAAGTGTCCAGTAGGGCAGTTGATAGGTCATGGATTTCTGTGTAATTTCGCAAAATGGGTAGCAAATATCCGATATCATGTGCATTTTAAAAATTTAGCCTCTACTGATATAGAAAATCTGTGATCAAGGACTGGCGGGCTGGGGGGAAAGATTTGTTTATCGCAATTGAAACAAAATTGGTTTAGAATAGCGCTCTGTATATCCACGTTCAGTAGGATATACAGAATGCTATTACATACACAGACACACGCACAAATACACATATACACAGGCACACGCATATATAAATACGTGCACACTGACAATATTGAGAATGTGCATCTCTACAGCTTTCCATCATCACTCCATCTATAAGCATGTACATACATACCTGCATGCATATATATATGTGTGTATGTGTGTATATGTACGTGTGTGCGTGCGCGTGTGGGTGCATCCGTGTGTGTGTGTTTGTATGTGTGTGTGTGTACGAGTGTGTGCGCGTACGAGCACGCGAGTGTGTGTGTAAGTGTATTCACAATCACATATGGATTTGGAATGATGTGATCTATATCCATCATGCAAGACAAATAAATTCGAATACGATGCAGTTTGGTAATATTTTTCCTCAATTCCCTTTGTTGCAGTTGTCTTCACGTCTTCAAATAGCTTTAACAATGAGTCCTCCGAGTTACGCGTAGCCATTGAAAGAAGAGCAAATTTGCGATAAAGGCTATTAAATAAACGAATTAAACATATATGAACTACGACCCGTGAGTTTGTTCTGTATGGCAGAATGGCAGATAATATCTCACAGATATATCGCAGGGTCACCACGAAACAGTTTGCTAAACAAAGAGTAAAATGATACAAAAAAGTGTAAACAAATATATATAAATATATATATATATATATATATATATGTATTTATGTATGTATGTATGTATGTATGTATACATATATACACACACACACACACACTTGTGCGTGCGTGTGTGTTTGTATGCGTTTTTTGCGTATGTAAGTATACAAACACATACGCGCACAGACCTGCACACTAAGATATATCAAAATATGCAGTCACAGAACCACACACATATACCGCTACTGACAGAAATAGATAAATATGTGTGATGTTGTACGGATGTTCTTTTTGTGTGTGTGTTCGTGTGCTCCACTGTGTTTGTACACGTGTGTGCATGCGTGTTTGTGTGTGTATATGAGGTAATTAAGATGGATGGATAACCAGCTTCGGAATTGTTATCCACATACATCTATTTATGAATCTCTGTATACATACATACATACATACATCTTTCTATCTATCTTTCTGTACACACACAGGCACAGACACAGACACTCAGACACACAGACACACACAGAAACACAAACATGTGTACGCACTCGCACTTCCATTCATATGAGCAAAAGCACGTACAAATCCATATATATATATA
>NC_068987.1:92392180-92393516 GCF_001194135.2 Octopus bimaculoides
TATATATATATATATATATATATTCATACACAAGCATATACATCTGTTAGTGTATATATATATATACATACATATATATACAGACACACACACTTACATATATGTATATATGTTTGTGTGTGAATGTGTACCTGTTTCTCTGTGCACCTACCTACTTACATGTATCCAGCTATACACGCAAATACGTAGGTGTTTTGGTACTATGAAATGTTATATTTAAAATATATATTCTATAGACGTAACATCAAGTTCCCCTGTTATAATGAAAGGTAATATATCTTTCGGAAATGTGTTTTACTTTAAAGAATTTTTTTGCTTTTGGTTTTAGTTTGCAGTTTTCGCATTGCTTATATGTTTTGTTTAATGTTGACTGCTTCGTGCAAGATTTTTCTGAACACGGAAGAATTTGCAAAATAGAAGCAATTTATCTTAGGTTATTTTAAAATAGGGCTGAACTTTCTTGACAACATCAGTCCAATTAGATGTAGGTAGAAAATAGAACGTCTCCGAAAATAGGAAATATAGTGAAAATAATAACATGAAAGTGGCGATGCTGGTTTTGATGATGATGATAATAAGGATGATGATGATGATGATGATGATGATGATGATGATGGTGCTATAATATATTAATACTACTACTTGTACTTAAAATAATATAAGGTGGAGAAAAAGAAGATGAGGAAGAAAAAAGATGGAAAAGAAGATGAAAATGGTGAAGAAATTGTAAATATGTATAAATATATAAATATTTTCGTAAATTTCATATATAAAAATGCAAATATAAGTTTCTATTTTGTTTTTGGCAATAATTGCTGAGAGATATTAAGTGAGGCCCGCCAAATATGCTGATGTATAACTTATTTTTTGTTCAGAGAAAACGACCGGGAAAAGTGCAAGCATTGGTACCATAATAAGGATGAAGCACCACTGAGAAAAAGGTTTACATCTCGCTTCCTCACTCTGTGTGTGTGAATGCATGTGTTTGTTTTGCGTTTGTTTTGTGTGCACGTGTGTGTGATCGTGTGTGCGCGCATGTGTAAGTATATTCATATTGCCCGATGGAAATTGAGGAAAGTAAAATGTGAAAGGAAAAAAAAACAGAAAATTATGCCGTTAATGGTACGTATTGGAGTAACATCAAAAACAACGGAAATATATTCCATCTTAATCACCATTATAACAACAACAACAACAACAACAACAACAACAACGACAACACAAGCAGACGCACGGCAATTATTACCACCACCACAACCATCACCACCACTACTACTACTGCTGCTGCCGCTACTACTACTACTACTACTACTACTACTACTACTACTACTACTAC
>NC_068987.1:92394131-92397103 GCF_001194135.2 Octopus bimaculoides
ATATATATATATATATATATATATATATATATATATATAATTTCTATGCGCACATATATAATTGCATGCTTCTCGAAAATAACGTCATCTTATGACTCTCCATCACATTATAGAATTGTTAACACTAAATGTCTGAATTGCTCTTGTATAATAAAATAAACTGCTCTTGTAGAAAACTGGCCATCGCATTAATATTTCATAGTTCTTGAGACAGATGGAGATTCATTTGGCCAATATGCTGCTGTCTTATCCAGTTGACTGAACGGCAAATTCCAATCAATACAAACCTATCCAACACTGCTGTCATCAAATGTCCAGCCACTGTCCTCGTTATCTGCTGCTTATGCTACTACTACTACTACTACTACTACTACTACTACTACTACTACTACTACTACTACTACTACTACTTTTGCTGCGAATGCTGCTGTTGTTCCTCCTGCAGCTATTACTATAACTACTACTATTATTGGTATTAACAGCAATAACGCCAATAGGAACCACTGCAATAATAATAATAATAATAATAATAATAATAATAATAATAATAATAATAATGATAATAATGATAATCATCATCATCATCATCATCATCATCATCATCATCATGCCCTCTACTGAACTGTTATTACCCTTTTTAATGATGCGACCTTCTATTTTTAATGATTGCAACTGACACTACTACTACTACTACTACTACTACTACTACTACTACTGCTACTACTACTACTACTACTACTGCTGCTGCTGCTGCTGCTGCTACTACTACTACCGCTACAGCTACAGCCTCCATCCACGCACGTTTTCATTATACTGCCAATTTTGAGATCAGCTTAAACTGGACGTGTGAGAATTCGCTAAAATGTTAATCACACATTGTAGAAGGCAGACGGAGGTAATATGATTGGTGTTTACTTTAATTTGGACGCGCTAGAAATAATTAATGACTGATCTCATTATGTCCATTAAGTCCAAAGCTTCAAACTCCCATATTGACTACTTACGCTAACTTGTACACGACATTTTTGTAACCCCCATCCGCAATGTCAAACATGAAGGGAAACAACTGGAGCCGTTTCACAGTGACAAGAAAATGAAAACTCAAAATATGTGTGAATATGTCGCTTATTAGATCACCGCATTGTCCTAAATTACTCGGCATTTGAGAAAAAGAGCATAAAAAAAGAAAATAGAGTGTGGAATATTTCACATTTAAAATTCCATGTGTTGTGTTATCAAAAGTTAATATTTTTAAGTAACTCTCTACTAACCCCTGAACAAGACACTAGTTTCAAGTCTAGTTCTTGTTCTTGTTGTTCAACTCCAATCTGTCTTCATCGGTTGTAATTTATAGTAATGAGTCGAGCTAAAAACTACGAGCCAGAATAAGCTGATGTTATTATAGGTTTACGAATGTAAAGTTATTCTTAAGATACTATTATCGTTATCATGCCGCAGGAGTGGCTGTGTGGTAAGTAGGTTACTTTCGAACCACATGGTCCTGGGTTCAGTCGCACTGCGTGGCACATTGGGCAAGTGGTTAGATCAAAATATCCATGAACGACAATATGATTGGTGAATTATGAGCTAGTAGTGAATCAGATTAATCTGGAATCTCATTCATTTAGCTCAGTTCTAAAGACTGAGGCATTATAATACGAATTCGTCTTTTACAAAATGTTAGAAGATCGGATTTGAACGTATGCACTTCTCTGCAACTTTACAAAATGTTAGAAGATCGGATTTGAACGTATGCACTTCTCTGTAACTTTACTATGAAACAAACACTCTTCTTGACATAACATCTAAAAAAAAAAACCTGCTTAAATATTTCAAAACTAGTTCCTCCAATTTCCAATTCAAATATCGTTCTGACCAAGCAAGAGAACATTGATTTTCCATCACATTAAACTATAAGATCAACATCAGCAATAGAAGGAATGAAATATTTCGTTCTTTCGGTTTTGTTGGAAATGTTTCTAACTGACGAGAGAATAAAATTGTTGAATGTATGAGCGATAGAAGACGTATTACGACGTGAACCACACATCACTTCCTTTTCTCTCGATACGCTTTTATAAATTTAACTGTGTAGTGGGTGAGAATATGTAATGTTCATTGTCACCCTGAATTCAAAATTTATAACCGTATCAGAGACCGCAACAGTTTTTTCCGTCAACTATTACAGGCTGTTGGAAAACTTTCAAATCATCTCAACAAAGAAATGAAATACTTCATCTCAGAGCATATTTGTTACCAGAAAGTAGCTTTCAAATCTATTTGCAGAAGCTAGATGTGCATAGTTCGTAATGAAATAAAATGTTTTTCAAATAAGTGATTTAGGTTTGGGTATAGATTCCGCAAAATATAATAGAACAAAATAGAATAATACTGATACTATTTCACATTAAACGAATAAACATTCTGTTCGAATTAATAGTTCTTATTTCTCAGTGAAATCCTTAAAATATTGGCAAATCTTGTCTTTATAAAGACTTAAAAGTGTGTCTAGATACAACTGAACATTTTTCAGTATTTTCATTGTTTATATGGCTGGACTAAATTTATTTTGGGAATTAGTCAATTTTATGATTTCTGCTCTTTTCAGCTTCCTTCTAAACATTAATTTGGGCTAATATTAGGGTAATTCTCAATATCTGGCGCAAATCAGTCAATGTTGTTGACTGTATTTTAGTTAGAGCTATAGCTTTGATAAGGTCTGTCCAGAGTTGCTTCTATTAGGTATTTCCCATTGATAACAACTAAGGAGCCAGAAACATGGATGTCTAATGATCTTGACAGACGGCGCCACTGGACAGATATGATGTTTTTTACACCTTTTTAACGTAAGAGAAAATTTTGCCCACCGTAACTGCAGTGAATTTTACCTTTTAACAGTTGGAATACGTCACAAACGTATTTTAACTAACCTAAAATTTGCTTACACACACACACACACACACACACACACA
>NC_068987.1:92397501-92399434 GCF_001194135.2 Octopus bimaculoides
TATATATATATATATATATATATATGGACATAGAAACATACACACACAAACACATATACATAGGGTAGGGATATGTGCATGCTTGTGTATGTATGTGAGTACAAAGTTTCGTCTAGCACGCGGAGACAACCTGAAGGTAGTCAGTCTGCGTGTACAACAGTAAATACATTTGGAAAACTCCCTTCTGAGGTACCACAACTTGCACAGTACACTCTTTATTGGAGTTCCTTAAATATCAGATGCTGATATCGCCCTTATTCTTTTTTTATATCATCGCTCAGTTAAATTAATTTGTCATGTCAATATAGTTTTGTAGAGAACTTTATATAAATCTCTTGAATTAGAATATAAAAGCAGATGTCAATGGCTAACGTGGGCTTTTTTCAATGAAATGTATTAAGGGAGGTAAGTATACAAATCGGTACTGATGTAATCAAGTTTCATTATTTACAAGATGGACTTCATTCAAAATAATTATAAAATTCCAAAAATATTTGCAAAATACAACACCAAATATGTAAGCGTTCTTTTATTAAAAGACACAATGACACATACACACATACCAACCTAAACGAGTGCGTATACCTTTATGTACATACACACGCACATGCAAACACATGCACACACACGCAAACACATGCAAACCTACACACACCCGCATAAATATACACACACACACTTATGTACACACACACACTTACACAACACATACATATATATTTCTACATACATATACAGTGACGAGCTATTGTCATGTTACTGACGCTTCGTGAATTGTAAAGAGAACAAAATAGGATTCAACAATTTACAAACACAATTTTTCTGTTAAATTATTTTTGACTTTTGTTTTGTTTTCCTCACGTCACCGTCTAAATGTATTCCTATATTTGCTGTGTTTGTTGTATATTTTGTGAACGTTATATGTTGCACGTTTGTTGCTTGTTTTGTTGTGTCTTCTTTTCCTGCCTTTTCAATGGTACTTAATCACTCACTTATTTAATTTCCCGGGAATTTTTAATAATCAAATAACAGCTTAGTGTCTTGAATCCAATCAATAGTGGTTGGAGATGAATTTGCCGTAAGATTTGACATTCCTGGAAACATGAAGGAGCACTATCTATCAAGCTTCTTGTCTTCGTAAGAGACTCAATTCAGCTTGCTCGTGTTGATCAAACCTATACATGTAATTCGGTTAATAAATATGGACAGTATGTGACAAGCATCCGATAGCAACAGTTGAGGAGGTCTCGGGAAGTGAAGAGTGCAACACGGTTTCAATCTCTGTACAGTTTTACGTTCCTCGCGTGAATGTTCTCATTAGAAAATGCACGAATATTGTGGAATCCCTTTTTACTTATCTGGGGAAGGGGTCAATCAATGTTATCAACTGAATATCTGCAAATATTCGACAGCCCTTCTTAAAATCATTCCTGTTTGCTTAAATTGGAAGGGTACATTAAATAATATAGTGAGTGATTTTGTTACGATTTCCCCCAGAATATTCGTATCTGCTGTGGGCATGTAACAAAAAAAAAATGAAGACAACATAAAAACTAAAAAAAAATAAAACAAAACAAAACAAACAAATTCAACAACAAACACAGACACTCCAAATAGTTAAGGACTCCGAAACAGTGAGTGAAAATGAACAGCTTTATGAGGGAGAATATGGCAAGCATCCATTTATAGGGCCCTAATATGAAATAAAATATGCCAGTTTGCAAGTGTAGATGGGTCGTCATTTGAAACTTCTTTTATCGTAAAAGTTTCAGCGAACACGGTAAATAACTTGGTAAAAGATCATAGAGTGGAATTTATAGTCGTGCCTCAGAATATTTCACAGAATTGATCTATGGCCGTAGCAAAGTATAAAACAATACACACCCGTTATGAATTATGGAAACACGCAATTATTGTAGATTACACAACTCTC
>NC_068987.1:92400097-92401202 GCF_001194135.2 Octopus bimaculoides
TATATATATATATATATATATATATATCTATATATATATATATATATATAAATAGAGGTTGCATTTATATATTTATTTTCATGAACATCTTACAAATCTACATGAGTTTCAGTAAATCAGTATTTTCTGAAATATATATGTGTATTTGTGTTTGGGTGTACATGTCTGTATATTTGTGTGTATGTGGCGGTTGGGGGGTTTGCCTGTGCGTATGTATCTAAGTGTGTCTATAGCAGTTTATGTTCAACAATAAATACAGAGAGAAGATTAGACATACTTTCTGAAACAGAAATTCGCAACAGATCACAACAGGTTACCCATTTTACTGTAGTTAGCTGAGAGCAGTTCATGCAGTCCATTTGTCAAAGCAGACATAACTAAATTGGATTTTCTATACAAATAAAACAAAAACTGTAACTGCATTAACATGGTTTTAACCTTATCCAGTCTCACTGCAAATCCTTACACAACCCACAACACCCATAAACTTACCGTCTGATCCCATTCCAAAGCAGGCGAGGCTAGGCTGGACTAAAGGAGATTAGACAAATGAACGAAGAAGATTAAGGCAATTGCTAGACTGCAGACTACACACATCTCAATCCATCTTGCTGTTAGCCAAGCATGCCTCTCCTTTAAAGGTCAAAAGCCTTAGACATTGCTCCTCTCTATTTTTATTCATATTTGTAATAGTTGTTCCTTGTTTCAACATTTGGTGTTCTCTCTGCTACCATTACATTCGTTGATATAGCTTTTTATTGTTGTTGTTGTCTTTATTGTTGTTATTGTTATTATTGTTGTTATTATTATTATTCAATGACTGCTGTTGTTTTTTCTTGATACGATATTATTGTCACTGCTACGCTTATTTTTGATGCCATTATTGTTTTTGCTGCTGTTTTTATTTGTTGTCGTTTTTCTTGCAACCGCTGCTGCCGTTGCTGCTGCATTAAGATGTCACACTCAGCTTAAATTATGTATAATCTTCTTTCTTCTTTCGCTGCACTGGGTAGCGTGCGGTGTGCGATGATGTGAGGCACTCTGTTGGGTGTTCGGTGCTGAGTCCTGTGTGTGTGTGTGTGTGTGTGTGTGTGTGTGTGTGTGT
>NC_068987.1:92401793-92402374 GCF_001194135.2 Octopus bimaculoides
TATATATATAGGTATATATTTGCATACACCCACACACTCACATACATACGTAGGTGTATGTATAAAGAGAAAAACGATGTATAATAGCAGCTGGGTATGTAGGTGTTTCTGTCGGTTCTCATGCCTACGTGAACATGTGTGTTGGAGAGTTGTGTGATGTCTTATCCGCCATTATTGTGCTTCTCCGCAACGTCTTGAAGTTAAAATAAAAATAAAAGCAAAGATGCGGTTTTTGAAGGCGGCATGATTGTGAGAGTTAAAAAGGCGTAGGTTTCTGCTAATAGATGAGAAAAATGAAAGTATCCACTGTTGGGGAAGAGGTAAGGCTGATGCCAAATGAAACTGGTAAGAATGAGAGAGTGGTTAATATAGAGGTATAGATTTGATTGATCTTGGATTATTTCCTGATTTCCATGGTTTCCATCTTGTTACATATATACATATATATATATTATATATATATATATATACATACTTACACCCACACGCACGCACACACACACATGCACATACATGCACACACATGTACACACATGCACACAGAAACAAACATATATCTATAAATATGAATATGTATATAT
>NC_068987.1:92402881-92405294 GCF_001194135.2 Octopus bimaculoides
TATGTGTGTGTGTGTGTGTGTGTGTGTGTGTACATATGTGTATTTCGAACTGTTTTGTGGTGGTAAGCTGAACAAAAGAATTATTCCCTCTGTCTGCGGATAGAAAGCACTAGGCGTGTCAATAAATAGTGTCTCAGAAGCTTTCATCGCATAAACCTGTTATTAGTTCATACCTGTCTATCTATCTATCTATCTATCTATCTATCTATCTATCTATCTATCTATCTATCTATCTATCTATCTATCTATCTATCTGTCTGTCTGTCTGTCTGTCTGTCTATCTATCTATCTATCTATCTATCTATCTATCTATCTATCTATCTATCTATCTGTCTGTCTATCTATCTAACTATCTACCTATGAATCTATCTATGTATCTATCTATATATATGATATATATTCCAAGAAGGCAGTATATGTACTGAAATGAAATTTGGCTTCTATTTCAACTTCTGTAGTTGAACTGGAGAAACTATCTTTCAGTCTGGGGGGTTTTCTTCTGGCGAGGATAGAACAAGCACCAGTGATATTTTAAATCCTGTTCTGGCACTAACTCCCATGGATACCTAAAGACCATTCGCAAAATTGAAAGAAGAAAGAATCTGAATTTGTGATTCGGGAAGAGGTTCGGATCAAATCTATGTTTTCTATGCTGCTGTATTATGCATACAGTCATAATTTATTTTACGTTTATTCTTTTGAATTTCCTGTCCAGTAACACGGTAACACAGTAATCTTACCTACCTTCTCTGTTTAGTGACATAAGGTGATTATAGTTCAATAAGGCATG
The DNA here is from genome assembly GCF_001194135.2 of Octopus bimaculoides. Taxonomy (NCBI): domain Eukaryota; kingdom Metazoa; phylum Mollusca; class Cephalopoda; order Octopoda; family Octopodidae; genus Octopus; species Octopus bimaculoides. Next base: position 92,403,672 of record NC_068987.1, read on the forward strand.
CGAGTGAAATTCAACAATGAGTTCAAATTATTTAAATGTGCTCGTAAAGTATATATGCGTATATATACATGTGTGCGAGTGTGTCTGCATATACTTTTGTATGTAAGCATGTACATATATTTATGCAGTAAGTGTCTGTATATATATATATATATACATACATACATACATACATAGATGTGGGTATATAAATAATTATATATACACACTTAAGCGTTGACTGAACTATCAATTCTGCCATGTGGAAAACGATCCACTTAGAAATGCTGGTAATTGCCTCGAAATTCAATGATACTCTTAGCATTTTAAAGTGGGTCGAGTCGTTTGTAGATTGTGAAATACTTTCGACATGTAGCCATTAATAGCATTCTTAGTCCACAAAGAAAGCATATTTATCCACTAAACGCTATGTTGCTCAATCATTCTCACCGTTCGTATACACCAATATGCATATCATTCAACTAAACTAGTAGTTGAATAATATTCTTAAGGCCACAATTTACTCACATGCAGCACCTTTTAGAGCTTGTCCCTACATCACTTCTTAACCAAATTGAAAGCTGTTAACATATTTGAAGCGGATTGCTCCCCAGTTGCATTTTAGCATAAAAATTGAGATTTCGTCCAGTAGAAAAAAAGAAGTTTACATCAACGTTATAGGAGAGTAAGGAACGCGTCCAATCAAGTTTAGATCTAAATAACTTTTTCAGTTTAAAAGCAAAATATATTTATCTTAGCTTTAATGACAGGAGAAAGCGTGGCCAATTTCATAGTTTTGGCCCCATGTAACAAAAATTTGTATCATGGGAAAAAATATAAGCAAGACAAAAAATTGGATTTAATTATAATTAACTGTTTTTTATTTTAAAAACAAACTGCATTATGATTAAGCTTAAATGACAGAACTCAGTTCGAGGAATTTCGTGGTATCAATATCATGCAATGAACTTTTAAAAGAATAGAAAGTTAAGAGTGTCTCTTTCTCAAATTTCAAAGTGATTATATAGTTCCATACTTTTTTTAATGAATATAATGCTATAACGGGACTTTTAATATATGTCACTGGCGTCATTTAGGTAAGGAAAAGATTATCAACGACATCGATTATTGACACATTTGACACAATATTAATTAACATAATAGCATAGCCTGGAAAAAAAAACATGGATTACATGGAAAAATGCGAGCAAAAGAAATAATATTCTTAAGATTATAAACCTGGAAAAAGTACAGGACAAGTTATTACAAATTATGACATCTGTTAAAGTACGGAACAAGGAAATTTTTACTTAGAATGTTGTAACTAAGGATAAAATTTGAATATAAAAAATGATTTGATTTTAAGTGAATCCCAGCAGCAAACCTGCAAGCAACCTCAGAAGATCCGGTTTCGTCGTCACTTCTCGAAAAGTGGTAACATCCAGAGTTCTCACAAAGAACTGTCAAAATGCTCTTTATTGGTTCGTTTTAGTCGTTCTCCCGTTGTTGCTGCAGCATTACTTTAGTTTTGCTGTCATTAAGCATTTAAAGGAAAAAAAACGCAGTCGTTATTATTATTATTATTATTATTATTATTATTATTATTATTATTATTATTATTATTATTATTATTATTATTATTAT
>NC_068987.1:92408306-92412973 GCF_001194135.2 Octopus bimaculoides
TATATATATATATATATATATATATATATATATATATGTATGTATCTAGATACACGTGCGTGCACTCATGTGTATTATTATAAGTGTTCGTGTTTAAGTATTGCGAAATATTACAACACTGTATATGCTTATATACATACTTACACATAGACACATACACACGCGCAGGCATAGACACACATTCTATGTCACACCTATGCATATGCATACATACTTACGCTCATATATGCATGTGTTTCTATGTTTCTCACTGATTGTGTGTGTTTGTAATGTATTCGTGCGTGCATGTCTCCGAATTTTGAGAAGCTTTTCTTGCTGCCCAGTGAAGCAGACGTGGTAAGCGGAGTTAAAGGTGAAAAATGATTTTTTGAGAGAGCTCGGCTTGTGAAGGATGTCAAGAGATTCGAGTGTATAAGAGTATAGTGATGGAACGAGTTAGGATGCTGTTGAGTGATTGGAAGAATGAATGGCATGATGAGGAAGAAAATGGCAGCAGCGAGGGTGAATGAAAGAAGAGAAGAACATAAGAAAAAGGGAGATGAGTGTGTTAGAGTGAAGGGTACACCATCTGTGAGGAGTGGCTGATGAAAAGTGGATAGAACTGTCCCGAAAATAACTTGCTTTCAACAAGAACAACAACAACAACAACAACAACAACAACAACAACAACACCAACAACAACAACAACAACAACAACAGCAAGAGCAACAACAACAACAACAACAACAACAACAACAGCAAGAGCAACAACAACAACAACGACGAGGACGACGCCGGCGACTTGCTAGCTGACAAGACATTACATTACCAGACATTTTAAACCACCATTTACGATGCTGGTCAAGAGGACTTCTCCCGTGTCCATTCGACGTAGTAATGGTAATATCACTAAAATCAATATCTCCAAAATTAATATCTATCCTCTCTGTTGATGTGCACGGTCGGCACGCTCTTTGTCAAGAATCTGTTCAATCAAAGCAAACGTGTTTCTTAACTACTGAAAAAGCGAGTTATTAGGTGAGCCAAGTTACGCGTCTCGGGAGTCACACTAATAGTCGTACACTTGATCGGTTTGTCTTTGTTTTTAACTTGTTGGAGGTACAGCTGTACCCATGGCCCCCTCAATTCCTTTGAGACCCATAAAAAGTGCGCTTATGTTGACAGCAACACCTGAACAACCTAAATGAAGATAAGAACGTGAAGAATATATCAGAATGCTGAGGTTATAGAAAGGAAAAACTAGGGTGTCATTGCTATTGCGGATATATGTATCGAATACAAAATTGTCCTGATTTGAATACCGTTAATTTCAGGTTTACTTGACTTGTGTTGATGATGAGTCGAGCAACACCTGCTTAAGAAGATTATTTACCAATAGCTTATAACCTCAATTAATAACAATAATGTTATTACCAGTATTTTATTAATTTCATTAAATTCGAGGTGGCAGAATAGTTAGCGCAACGGGTAAAATGCATGGCAACCTTTCCTCCATTTTTATATTCTGAGTTCAAATTCTGCCGCAGACGACTTTGCACTAAAATACTGTACCGAATATAGCATGCATAACTTCATACAGAGATTTGCACGCTCATTGGTCATCCTGAAGGAAAGCCTTGCATGGCATAGATGGTTATTTTGAAAGAAATAAAGCAAAACACTGATTATTTGCTCGATATACTGACGATTGTAGCAAAATGTCTCTCAACCAAATACAACAGCTCTAAAAACTGGTTGGATTGAGTAGTTTTCTAATGATAGCTTCCTCTTCAATAATTCTGTCTTGTTGGGAAAGTTCATAAAACCCTTCATAAACGTCTTAGTCTGAATATTTCCGAGCATTTCTTATGAAGCTCGCTGCTGCTCTTTACGCCGATTCATAAGCGTGTTCAACATTTACACTCGAATACGTACCCTCTTATATGCCTTTGTGTAAATAGTATTAAAGGCAGCTACAAAAGCACAACCTTCATATTTATAAAAAAACTTGCAATGTCTGGGCATGAAAATATGACTTACACAAGATTGAAGAAGTGTAGCGGCACGGCCAGTGATGTTGTATATGATTAATGGATGTTTGCAAGCAACAGCATTGTAGTCTATTCGTACCTAGTAGTAGTAGTAGTAGTAGTAGTAGTATGGAGTCATGGGTTGTAGCAGCACATCATTGCATCCACATTTGTTGGTGATTTCCTCCTCCTGGCGAATGATATCTTTGCACCACTCAGGCGACGATCCTCCAACTGATGAATCTGAGTAGTCATTGCTGGTGAGTGCTGCACGAGGTCGGAGTGCAAATCCTACCTCAGCCTCTTTCAGTCACCTTTCACAACACGCAGAGAAAACGTTGGAACTATTCTTTAAAATGTCCGTCCCCACACAGCACAGGTTTCTAACATAATATGTTGAAAGCGGCTCATTCGATGCTGGTTTTTGTAATTGATCCGTTTGTGTTAAAAACCCATAATGCAAGTAGATATTACTTGTTACATCCTTCATGTTGCTTGGTATCCTCTAGCAGATTGCATTGACTGGAATTTAAAATCTGCCTTAACATTCCCTCCCAGCAGACATGTTAAATGATCTTTCAGCGCAGGAAATGTTGTGCTTCTTTCTTTGATATAACAAAAGAACTACTTTTGTTAAAAGAAGCCTGTTTTATACTCATTAATGTTTTCCTAAACGTCGTAGTGTATTTTTGTCGCATTTTTACTTACGGATATTTGTTTGAAATATTAATTAATAAAAACAACAAGGATTGTAAGTAAATGTCACTTTACTGAGTTAAGAAATGCTAAAAGAATCCTTTTTAAAAGTCACATAGATGAGAATCATCCGCTTTTGCTACATACTTTATTCAAACAGATAAAAGATACACCACGTTTACACTAATACTTACTTTGATTTTTAACAGCATACTTGATACTGCATCAGTATCAACCTATCCGACGCTGATATAGCATTACCATTTTCTAACAGTCACCACCATCATAATTCTTCACAGCACAGCTTCCATCCAGCTTCCCTTTTTTTAAATTTTTTTGCTGCAACGGTTCTTATTTTAACTGTGAATTTATATATTTTTTATTTCATATTCGATTTTTTTTTCTTTTATTTGTAAACATAAAACCGTATCTATTCAGTCAGACATTGCTCCATCGTTAACAATCTTTGCTTTTGTATCATATTTAGCTAAACATCTATCGATATTACCGTGTTTCATAGAAACAATTGCATAAAATCAAACTAGAAAGAGTGCTGAAATTGAAATGGCAGCTTATCTCGTGTCGATTTGTTGAGATGAGTCAGTTAACGTTTGGAACACGTGGATTTTCTGTTCCTTTTATTGCCACACACACACATTATATATGTACATACACGCCTATACATAAATATGTATATATATGTATATATACACACAAACACACCACACACACATATATAGATACACACACATATCAATATATATGTGCATATAGTTATACGCTCACGCGCGCGTACACGGGCGGATATATCCGAGTTTTGTATCAGTTTCTGCGCTGCTATTTGCAAGTATATAATAAAATGAAAAGGTATAACAAGCAATATAAAAACAGAGATATTTATATAGTGAGACTAAAAGGAGAAAAGGAACATACGTCTCAGGGGACATCAATTCGAAACAGCACATCCCTGATACATATAGGAGCGAATTCCGATCAAAGTCATCAATAGCGTGCGTGCCTCTTCATAAAAGCTACACATACATACTTAGATATATATTTGTATATATAGGTAATATAGGTACACATACACACATATCTGTACATATGTATGTCTATCTGTGTGCATTATATCTATATGTATATATACATACACACACACACACACACACACATATATATATATATATATATTTATTTATTTATTTAGGTGAGTATATATAAAATAGCATTGATACTATTCATAATAATATTCCAGTCCTAAATGGGGGAGACGAACACGTGTTTGTGAGCGATGATAATACTGATATATATTCACACCTACAAAAATAAAAAAATAAAAGTACAAATAAAAGAACTATCTACGTATATATATATATAAATATTATCAAAAAATAATCTGGCTGGCAGCATTTCAAAACAACATTAGTCTCTGATCTTACAATACTTTGACACATTTTAGAGGAAAATGAGATGGGGCTGATAGAGGGAGGAAGAACTATAGGCTTACTCATAAACATCGATTTGTACTCAGAGACAGGGGCTTTCCGTGCAATATATTTGTAATGTATATGACAATGGTAACCATTCGAATCAGCAACACCGTTTTTTTCTCAATACCTGTAGAATTTATTTTTTATTTTCTCTTTATGAACAACTCTTATACAACTTTGAAAATACATGAAAAGTACAACTCCGATTCGTTTCGAGACTTGGATTTTCCTTTCTGTATATATACACGATATGGTTTTGTTTCCCGTTATTACTTTTCATGACATCTCAAACAGTAACCAACAGTGGTTTGCTATTTTTTCCTAGTTGGGAAAATAATAATTGTGTATTGGATGATATGTATATGCAGAACAAATATCGCAAGACAATCACTTCGCAAGCACTGGTGATTTAAACACACACACACACACACACACACACACACACACACACACACACACACACACACACACA
>NC_068987.1:92413464-92415669 GCF_001194135.2 Octopus bimaculoides
AGAGAGAGAGAGAGAGAGAGAGAGAGAGAGAGAGAGAGAGAGAGAGAGAAAGGGAGAGAGTGAAAAATGCAGATTAGAAAGTAAATACTAAAAATGACCATACGAAAGAGTAAATAATACACAATATCTAGATTTGCCAGAAGCAAATATTCGGAATAACTTCATATATTTAGAGTAAATTGTTGGCTATCATGAGACCCCAGCTTCAATCCCACCGGGTAATCATCATCGTTGGTGTTTCAAGACATTTTGTAGTGTAACCAATTATTTTCAGTAAAACCGCATCCCCAAAATTTCATGTGAAACCAGTTAGATCGTCCTTAAATATGCACAAATACCGGCCTTATCGACCTCATTGTCGGGCAGATTACACACAGGTGTAAAATTTAAGAAATTAAAGGGAACATATTCGTGGTATATTCAGCGATTTATATTATAATTTACTCTTTAGTGGGTCAAATGGAATTAAGACTTGTCGAGATGTCTAGCATTGTAGGCAAGAGTGGTGCCAGTTCATGTAAGTGTTACTGCATCATTGTTGAGTTTAGTGGGAATAAATGAATAAATCTAGTAAGCACGTCAGGGAGCAATATGGTTTCATCCAGATAAAGAGAATACTGAGCGAGTTCGTATCACCTTAGCCCTCTCGTAATGCTACGGTTATAGTGGGCTTTACAGAGATCAGATCTAGCGAAAACGTGATAAGCAGAATATGTTAATATTATTAATATTAGGCATATATTAAGGCAGCGAGCTGGCAGAATCGTTAGCATTCCAGCATTCCTTTCGATTTTACGTTCTAAGTTCAAATGTCATTGGGGTCGCTTTGTTTTTCATCCCTTCGAAGTCGATAAAATAAGTACCAGTCGAGCACTGGGGCTGACGTAATCCACTGAGCAACAACCCACTATGCCAAAAATTAATGGACTTGTGCTGAAAGTTGAAACTAATATTATTGTGGTTGTTAAGGCGGCGATTTAGCGGAATCGTTACAGCGCCAGAAAAATGGCATAGAAGCATTTCTTCCGATTTAAATTTTGAATTAACACGTTGCCGGGGTCGACTTTGTCTTTGAAGCTTTCGGCCTCGGTAAAATAGGTACCAGCTGAGTACTGGGGTCGATGTAATCGACTTGCACCCTCCCCCAGAATTGCTGGCTTTGTAGCAGAATTTGAAACCGTCAGTGTTTTTCTTCTTGTTTTATCAGAAATATCTCAACTATAACATGATAAACATAGAGTTTTTTTTTATGTTAGCGTAAGATTCAACACTGGCAAATGCAATCCTGTTATCATCACCACCAACAGAGTCTTTATTAATGATACTTATTAATATTCTTTCAACTCTCGTCCGTCCTCCGACCACCGCAACCGACAGCATCACAACTACAAAAAACATACTCAGGACCACCACCACCACCATCAACACCAACACCAACACCACAGACATCATAGCAACAACTGCAACTACTAGTCCTACTACTAATACTACTACTACTACTACTACTACTACTGCTGATGCTGCTGCTGCCCCACTACTACTACTTCTACTACTACTACTACTACCACTACTACTACTACTACTACTTATACTACTACTAGTGCTGCTGCTGCTGCTACTATCACCACCACCGCCACCACCACCACTACTACTACTACGACTACTACTGCTGTTGCTGCTGCTGCTACTGCTACTGCTACTATCACCAACACCACCACCACCGTCACCACCATACCACCATACCACCACTACTACTACTACTACTACTACTACTACTACTACTACTACTACTTATATTTGTATACTTTTCTAGAATTCCTGTTGCAATAGCAGTAGTAGTAGCAGTATCTGCAGCAGCAGCAGCAGTAGCAACGGTATAATGGAAGAAATAGAACAGCAGCAACATCAACGCCAGCAGTCACACAGTTATATTAATGATATTTGCAGCAGTAGGTGATTGAAAATGACATTTTGTGTTGTGGGGTGGTGGTGGTGGTGGTGGTGGGGCGTGGAATAAAAAGAAACCGAACATTTGGGTTTGGGAGATATTGCTTCCAGTCTTGCTAACTGTTGAATAATGCAAATGAAGTTTAGACAGAAAGGTTAAAATAAAATATATAAAAAATTATGGCATTATTAAAACAACAAAACCAAAAAAAAAAAAAAGAAATACAAGGCGTTTCAAAGCATTAAATATAAACACAG
>NC_068987.1:92415680-92421991 GCF_001194135.2 Octopus bimaculoides
TATATAAAAAATTATGGCATTATTAAAACAACAAAACCAAAAAAAAAAAAAGAAATACAAGGCGTTTCAAAGCATTAAATATAAACACAGTGAAAAAGAAACAGCCATTTATTTACATGCAAATACGTGTATGTATGTATGTATGTATGTATGTATGTGCATGTAGATATATACCTAAGCTTATACATACACACAGATACCCACACATAAGCACACATACACACACACATACACACACACATGCACATACTTATATAAACATACACACTCACACACACGCATATATAAAGAGAAAGAGAGTGAGAGAGAGAGAGAGAGAGAGAGAAAGGGAGTGAGAGGGAGGGATGAATAGATGGAGATATAGATAGAGAAAAATATGCATATGTATATATGTATATACATGCACACACACACGCAAACAACAAACGCAAACACGCAAACACACATATATGTACACGTATATAACACAATTGTATAGATGCATACATATATAGGTAGGTATAACTGTGTGTATATGGAGATATATATATATATATATATATATATATATATATATATATATATATATATATCATGAAGGAAAGGGGAGGAGAGATCCAATCACTATTGAGAAAACTAGAATTTGCAACAACACTGGTAATTTAAAAAAAAATCTACGCCAATAATCAACATCACCAAAATATCAATATATTCATGTATGTACCTGATATCTAATTCCATATTACTTTTGTGTTATGACATATACAAGACTCATCTCTCACTTTCTTTGACAGATTTGCAGATATGTTAAAAAGAAATACACATATTTCTTATTCGAATAGGAAAAATGTACAGTCATATGTATATATCTCACATCCAACTTCTGCGGCATTCATTCTCGCAATATGGCACGTTTAGATAACGGTTTGCTTTTGCGTGAGAACATACATATCGCCATGATGAGATACGATTTCGAAGCTGTAAGAATATATTTTGTCTCACACAAATATCAGTACTTTCAATTCGCTATGTATATTATCGCTTTACATTTTAGGATTAGCTAATTCAAAATTTAAATACTGCTCGTGTTTATAGCGTTAATACTACCTTAGCCTTATAAATGCATACTCAAACACAAGACCCAATGTATATATCTGAATTCAAATGTACACTCACCCACATATACACAGACATGCAGGAAGGAAATAGACACATTTAATTTTCAAAATCTTTTATTTGATATTAATTGGTTGAAGGAGAGATTTTCTTCTAGCTGCACGTCCATAATAACCAAGCTTATGCAGATATGTAACACTCGTTCTTGGACTAACTTCTAGATGTTTTGCAATGCCAGACGCCTTCGAACGGGGTTCGTTTTCCACAATTCTCTTCAAACAGCGAAGTTTCCTTTCCGAGGGCCCAGGTCGGTCGGGATGAGAATCTGTTGATTCTTTTCCTTGGCTTTTGAATTGCACTATAATTCTATTAACAGTAACAAGAGGAATTTGATGATTTTCGGCAATTTTTCGTAGTCTCAGATTGCCCAACAATACGACCCCATTGAAAATCTGACAGTTCTGCTGATTATTTTGTGCGTGGCATGGTTACTCTTCGCAAATGTTTAATATAATGGCACCTAGAATTAAAAAGAATAATTACATTGTAAATTCTACACCGCTGAAAACATATTAAGACGCTTAGACCAGGAATTTTGAAAATTAAAGCTGTCTATTTACTTCCTGCATGTCTGTGTACATATAAGAGTGATTAAAACCATGTGTACATATTCACACATGCATAGATATACATACACACATACACATACATGCGATCATGTTCATATAATATTAACGTTCGTTGTCCGCTCTTTATTGGTAGGGAACTCAATTTTTGTGAAACACAAACGGAAATAAAGTTAATTTTATTTCTAGAATTGAAACATTGTTCACTCAATTGTGGTTATTATCTTACAAAAGAGACACTGTGTGCTGGATAGCTCTTATGATACTGATGGATAAAGAATAACGGGATTGAAAATAAGCAACAGAAAATAGATAAGAGAAAAAAGTATTGATTTAGAATTTTGTATTCGTAATTTTGATCTGCTTTCTGTTGATACAAGACCTTATGCAAAAAAAAAAAAAAAATCTTTTGATGAAATACTTCTTGCTGTAAGGAGATTGTTTGTATTATTCAGCCCCAGTCAGGTCTGAATAATTTAATTTCATGTCTTTTGAAATAACACATTTGTTGATTGAAGTTCAGATATTAGAAACAGTGGTTTAGTATCCTATATTTCAAACTACTTTTATCTGCCATGTCTACACACGTTCATAATCATCAGCCCCTATTTCCTACTGTTCATAAACAACTTAAAAGTTATTCGCTCGATCTTTCTATAATCGTGTATTAAATCTATTAAATATCCTTTTCCAGTTTTCTTCTGTTATATCCTTTCACTTTCCTTAACGAAACTTAATTGTAAATACCTTTCTTTTCTCACCTGATGCCCAGTAACTTAGCTATTTGCCGTTTTATGTTGCAAGTTGGTTTTCTTTGAGAACTAAACGATTTCAGCCGTGTTTGTTAACCTATTCTTATAGGATATCCACATTATTTGTGTAAGAAGCCAGTTCGCTGTGTCTCCGATAAGTGTTCGTAAGTACATTTAAATTATACAGCCATATGTAAGTAGATATATATAGTATTTCCTGTTTCCCAACTTTTCTAACAGTTATTCATAATCTTTTATCGAAAATATTTGTTTGGTTTAATCGAAAATAACATTGGTGTGTCCCATTCTATAATTAATTTATTTCATGTTTTTCTCCAAAATGTCGCACTGATTCCAAACAGTTAACACTCTCAATTTCTTCTAAAGTTACTACATTAAAAATTATATATCATATTAATAATATATTCTGTCATATTTTTTAATATTATCAATGGTCCTCTGTTTCTGTTATTAAAAATCAGGTCCATTTGATGTTGCTATGAGGATTGTTCCTAACTGGTACAAAGTCAACAGACTGCATAATTATCTCAGTACATACTAAAAAAAACAACAAAAAGACCAAGGTTATCATAATACGCAGAAGTTATACTTTTTTCAGATTTTCTTGTTTACTGTTTCATCTCCAATTCTTGATTGCTGGTCTTTGTTTCTCATATAACTTACCGATAATCACTAATCACACCCCAATTATATATTTCGCGATGATTTGTTCATGGTGTGCTGAGTTGACTTCTCCATTGGAAGCTATAATATATTTACTCAGATATGGTTCTTGCTACTTTGCTTTTTAAATATTTGAAAAATCTTAAAAAATCGTTGAAATGTAGTTTATTGCATTTTTTTTTGTCTGAAGATAGAACACTCTTAAACACGACACGCTCGTAAAAGGTGTTAGCTGTTGACATAAATTGCCTTTTAACGATGTATCTTCATTTCACATACATACATACATACATACATACATAAAACATACAAATATGCACATACATGCATACATACATACATACATACATACATACATGCATACAAAATACCCTGTTGTTGATGCTGAAATTTCAATGAAGGAGCCTTAGATCTAGATTAGAAAGTGGTTCTTTCTCTATTAGCAAGGAAACTTGAAATAAACTGAATAATGACATACATACATACATACATACATACATACATACATACATGCATACATAAAAGGAGAATCTGGATGACGTGGGATTTTCAGAAAGAGAAATCAACCGGCTAATTCGTACATTACAAGAACAAACTGTGAGTGGAACAGTAAAAAATATGCAAGACTTTTCGCAAGTTCCAAATGTGAATTTGTCTGTGTTAACTACATCCCAAAGATGGAGACTTGTATCTTTATTGGAAACCGGCTCCCTCCTCAGTGGAAGATTTATAAAAATAAAAAATAGAACACACACACACACACACACACACACAAACACACACACACACATACACATCGTTATTTTAATTTCATATATTTTCTATCCCGTGTAACGAATTTTGACAAGAGAAGCACTAAGACGCATGCCAATCCATTGCAGCAAACTTGCTTTAAGGTACAGCTGTTGCTGATAATGGTGATATAACCGCTCGGTCATTGGGAAAGACGCAGCACCAAATTTTCGTTAGTTTTAAGGGGGAGCAACATTTTATTTGTGTAAAATCATATTAGCTTCCACTGAATAGACCTAAACCTATATAAACTAATCGTTACACAAACTCAGATACAAGAGATGCTCATAACAAAAGATACATACAACAAACCTCTGAACAGTTTCTTTCGAAATAATTGCACTGCAAATTTTCGAAGAAACCAATTCATTATTCGACGAACCGCTTCCACATTTAACTTTGTATTGATATACATGTTGGTATGCTTCTGTTATATGCACGCACGTACGCACCCCGACACGGACACACACACAAGCCAACGCAATACATACAAAGACACACACACACGCGCGACACACACAAAGACACATAAACACACACATGTATATGTATTTAAATGTATATACATGTGTGCATATTCGCGTGCCTGTGAATACTTATTGCATCCCAGGTTTCGAATGGATAACTTTAACATATCATTCACAAATCCTTAAGTAATAATTACATCATTATAAGAGATTAGTTTTTAGTAATTAACAGTAACTTTGCAAATATAGTTATTAGCAATATCTAATACAAATACAAATTGACCGTAACCTATTATTTATTGTAAACTACGATTTATTAAATAAAATGTATTTAATGGGTATGTCTGTACTCGAAATAATATCCTCAAGACTAACATCTAGAACCTACAAATCGTTTCTTACGATACACAAGATCACAAGATTTTGCGTAAGAGGCAACTAAAATGGAGGGAAATAAGAAGGGACAGAAGCTGCAAAAAAAAAATGCTTCCGAAGATTTTTTCCAGTCCTTGCACACAAGGAATAGCGAACGTAATTTACTGATGGTGATACAGACACTGATAGTCGTACACACATAGACACATTGAGACACAGACGAATAAATATGTGTATACGGGTTCGTTATAATAAAGTGTAATGACTAAATGTTTAGTGAAAAAAAAAAGAAAGAAATATATATTCGGTCATCTAACTCTACACAAAAAACACTTGGAATTTCAGAAGAACATGAGACGGAACAATGATAAGGGATTATAAATCAGAGAAGAACATGTGTGGGCGAGAACAAGTGAGTGTGAAAGACAGCTGCGGAGATGGAAAGACAAGAACCAGAGATGGCTTTAACGTAACAAGTGCAGAGTATGAATTTGACTATGTAGTCAACGATGGCAATGTTGGTGATGGTAAGGATAATATCGACGAAGAAGAGAAACAGAACATTATACGACACAAGAATAAAATACAAGGTAGAGGAAATGGAAGTCGAAGATAAAGAAATGCAATGAAGAAAATGGTGCAGAAAAAATGGTGAAAACATAAAAGCAAAAAGCCATTAAAAAAACAACTTTAAAAAAAATGAAATGAAAAACGAAGAATTAGCCGATAGAAAGTAGAAGAAATTGTGAAAAATTTAAAAAATATACACGTTGGAAAAATAAAACACGATAAAATGATGGATTCAGGAATAAAAGAAAGGCACAACTGCATATATCTGTTTGTTCCTGTTGAATTTGATGACAAGCACACGCACCTCAGCGATGTTTCCACTCTCCGAATGTCAGCTTGAATTATATGACTACATCACTGATAGGTGTTCCACTGGGACCAAAGCTATTCTCTGTTTGTTACTCGATGAATCTGAAAGCCAGCATCAATTTACTATAGGACTTGGTCTAACCATAATGCATTTCACTTTCGAAAACATTCAGGTAAATATGCAATCTGCATAGAATTTGTTACAAACAAAACACCCACACCAAAGCACTTACCTCTCCTATAATATATACAATGATCTTACACAGTTCTACAGCTGTTGTGATCGTTGAAGTTGTTGGTGTCGTCGTTGCTACTGTGTTGCATCTACTGAAATTGATGGCAATGTTGATGGCGGTGATTATTTATCATAAAAAGGCGCAAGAATGAAGAGGAAGAATTAGAATTATGAAGGAGCTACATATGTGTACGGAGATGGGGCTTTTCTTCTTGTTCTGATTAGGTATATGGCCTTATATATATGTGTTTATTTGGGAAGTCTAGTGTGTGGCATTATTCTGTAGTAATACCCTTATCTAAATATAAGCGAATAATTATATTCTTGGGAATAGAAATTTTCCTTATGAATTTTTTTACACTCTGCCTTCCTGATAAAATTCTTGTAAAAGATTTTTATCCTTTTT
>NC_068987.1:92423172-92423801 GCF_001194135.2 Octopus bimaculoides
AAAGTTGCACCAAGAGAAGTTCATGGTGACTGTTTGGTGGCAATGTTGGTGATGGTAAGGATGAAATGCATAAGAAACTTCGACAACAACCAGCATTGGTCAATAGAAAAGGACCAATTCTCCACGAAAACGGTCGGCTGCACTTCGCACAACCGACCCTGCAGAAGTTGATCGAATTGACCTACGAAACTCTACCTCACCCGTCATACTTACCAGACCTCCCTCCTACCGACTACCACTTTTTCAGGCATCTCGACAACTTCCTGCGTGAGAAATGCTTCAAAAGCCAAGACGATGCCAAACACGCCTTAAACGACTTTATCGCCACCAGAACACAGGATTTTTACGCTACTGGCATAAATAAACTTGTTTTGCGTTGGCAAAAGTGTGTTGATTCTGATGGTGTTTATTTCGATTAATAAAGTTTTGTTTGTGCTGATCTATCTGCTTCTGAATTTAAAGGTTAAAAACCGTAAGAAGTTTCTTGACAACCTAATATTAAATATTATTCTGATATTACCTTTCTGATGTATTCTTCTTTTTGCACCGAGGAGAATGGTAATATGTTATTAAATTAATTTAATTATAATTATAATTAGTTTAATCTCTTCTCCATCTTTAATTGTTAA
>NC_068987.1:92426022-92427471 GCF_001194135.2 Octopus bimaculoides
ATGCTAATAATATAAGACATCTCAACGCTTCGTTTGTTTATTTACGTTTGTCGTAATTTGAATTTAACATATGAGAGCGTCTCATAAAGCGAGATTTAAATATCTTAAATTTGCAGAGGAATTTGTAGTGGGTAGTTTAGCTTAATCGATCAAAGCATCGTGACGCGTAATCACGGGGAGGTGAGGTCGAGTCCACAACTAGCCACCTACACTTTTCTCTGCAAAATAGGGGTAGTTTATCCTGTTCAGGCTATATTATTAGCATTATTCTGCGATTGAGAATATATATATATAAAGAGTAGAGATGACTTTTTTGGGGTATACTTTTAATTTTGATAACAATGTTTACAGTGAGTTACAAGCTTCAAATAGCCGTTTGAAAACAGAAAAATGTATGTTTTACTGGTTGCTTAATTAAGAAAAAAATTTAAATAGCAAAAAAGTATAGAAAACAATACAAAAGCATACTTGTAGTAGTAGTAGTAGAAGAAGAAGAAGAAGAAGAAGAAGAAGAAGAAGAAGAAGAAGAAGAAGAAGAAGAAGAAGAAGAAGAAGAAGAAGAGGTCCTGGGGTTGATTTGCTCGGTGCCCAGCATGGCCGCAGTTAAATGACTGATACAAAAACGAAAGAAAAAAAGTATATATTTATACATTAATTCATATACATACATATCCATACAAAAATAGATACATATCTGTGTGTTTGTCTGGATGTGTGTATGTGTGTCCCTCTTTCATTAACGACAGGTATAAGGTAAAAAAAAAAGCATATATATTCATATTTTAATTTCTGCTTTCTGGTTTGCATCACCAAACACCCACCGACCCACACACATACACACACACAGACAATCATATTTACACCCACACTCATATTTACACCCACGCATACTCATATGTCGAGGCATACACACACACACACACACACACACACACACACACACATATATATATATATATATATATATACATACACCCCACTCATGTAAATCGCTGACCAGTGTTGATGATTCCATATCATTATCTAACTGATCGCTCTAGTCGTTGTCGTCGTCGTCGTGTTCTTCGTCAGCATCAGTATCAACGGCGTTGTTGCCAAGTCTATAATCACCATCAGTTGAAGATTTTCTCTGAATGAATCTTGAATGATAATGACGTCTTGTAGTGTGTTAATATACTTGAAAAAGGCATGAACCGAAACACTTCCCTGCTGGGAATATCCTTCATATCTCCGGGGCATTGAGCCTTGTGAAGCACGCGTTAATGACACCTACAATAATTTGATGCCGTAGAACCTCAATGGTCTATTTGACATAAGACAGCTTGCATTCATCAACATACTTAAATTCAAACCCAAAACCTTCTTTATCAGTTAAATAAATGTGGGAGTGACACGTACATTTACAAAACGTATATATATATATATATATATATATATATATATATATAT
>NC_068987.1:92428170-92432798 GCF_001194135.2 Octopus bimaculoides
ATATATATATATATATATATACATACATACGAGGGTGAGTCAAAAAGTAATGCCATTTTATTTAGAACAGGTATAATTACCAACACAGGAACATGTATCATGCATCATAATGAAGCTGGTCCTCTGTGGATCACATCCCTACTTCTCAAAATAGTCAACGTTTCTGTCAATAGCAATGTTCCACCTTCGAATGAGAGCATGTGTCTCTGCTCCGTAAAATTCTGTTGACTGTTCTTTGAGTGACTTCTTGACTACAGTTTTCACTTCCTCGTCACTGGAATAATGTTTGCTTCTCAAACCCTCTTTCATAGGGCCGAAGACATGATAGTCCAATGACGAAAACTGGAGTGAAGAAGGAGCTCAAAGAACAGTCAACAGAATTTTACAGGGTAGGGATACATGCTCTCATTCGAAGATGGAACATTGCTATTGAGAGAAACGCTGACTTTGTTGAGAAGTAGGGATGTGATCCACAGAGGACCAGCTTCATTTTCCTGTATGGTGCATGTTCCTGTGTTGGTAATTATACCAGTCCTAAACAAGATGGCATTACTTTTTGACTCACCCTCATATATATGATATTGATTTCAAATTTTGGCTTAGGACCAGCATTTTCGGAGAGGTCGATTACATTGACCTTAGATCTCAACTAGTACTTATTTTATCGGTTCCAAACGGATGAAAGGTAAAGTTGACCACGTCGGAATTTGAACTCAGATGGTAAGGGCGGACGAAATGCTGCTAAACATTCGTCCCCGACGTGCTAATAGTTCTGCTATGCCCACGCCATATAGTATAATATAATATGATATATAGCATGGTATATGATATGATATGATATAACAGCACTTTAACCTGTCTTGCAATATATAAGAGAAAGTAATATGTGCGTATATTTACTGAATCTTTAAAATATTGCTGTAATGTTTAATACGAAATCATGAGTTTAATTAAACCAAAGTTTTGTTCAGTATGTTTACAAAACTGATAAAGAGGTAAAAGACTTAATTCTCGAGTGAATATTTAAAAGTGACTAATTATTTGTACTGACAATATGGATGTTGATTCATTTTCTGTGATTAATAATTTGATGAAATAATATAAATAATTTGATGAATAATTTGATGAAATAATATAAATCTACAAAACCTAAGAGACAATAGAATAAAATACTGAATTTCACAAAATATTTGAATTAATATTTCCTAATAATCTCAGTAATCATGATGAATTTTTTTCTTTAGAAAAACAATTTACATATGATTTTTCGTCCGTCTTCAGTGAGAAAATCTTGTAAATACAAATAGTCAAATTCTGTGGTTTCGTTAGGAATAAGAGGTAAATTAATGCGAAGCAGAAAGTACTGTTTTTCGCATCTTACGAGACGTTGCTGAAATGATGCTGGCTTTGGGTAAAACAAAATACATGAGGATCGGTTAATTATGATTTTATTCAACATATCCCTCTCTGAGATCCACACACTTACTGCAGCGATTCTATAGTTTTTCTAAGCCCTGTAAAAGAACTCGCAAGTTTGGGTCTCCAAGCAGGTCTGTCGCAATACCCTTAAAGCCAGGAACTTTTCAGCGCCTTCTCCTATATACAAATAAATATGACAGATTGATTTTAGTGGCGAATAAAGTTTAAGTATATATATATATATATATATATATATATATATATATATATATGTGTGTGTGTGTGTGTGTGTGTGTGTGTGTGTGTGTGTATGTATGTATGTATGTATATATATATAGTTTATTTATGATTTAAGCCAGATATGATATTGGCAGAAATGCATTGTTGGTAGGAAATGTTTTAGTTAGAAATATTACTATTATTCACCGATAGTGAATAATTTGTAAATGCTATAACAAGATTAATGAGACAGGATATGGGAGAATGTAAGATTGTCGGAATGTTCGAACAAAACAATGAATTTAAAATTTATTAGAATGAGATGAGACAAATTATTTATAATTATGCAGGAAATAGATATTTAAATATTCAAGATATCTTCGCGGTGTCTGAGTGCAAGTAGTTTCACAGGATATGTAGTATTATATCTGGTGAAATTATTTGCATGGAAACGGATTAGATTTGTGAAATATTTAAATACTTGGAATCAGAAAGCTATTATCGTCAATACATCAAGTGGTTAAAGAATATACCTTGCTCCAGCTTAAAGCAGTGCTCCAGCATGGCTGCAGTCAAACGACTAAAACGTTTAAAAGAGAAAGAGCGTTTACCTTTCCGGTTTCTGTGCCTGAAGAGGAAATAACCACTCCGAAATGCATGAATTCTACAGTCTCGTTACGAGGTGCTGTGAGCTGACTCGATGGCTTTCCATCTATTTGACTACAGCGAGAAACGTTATCCATGAAAAAGCACAGTGAATGTCTTTCATACTGGATCAAATATACCTGAAAACATATTTCGACTGGTAGCAAATTGTACTAAAAATTATATATTGTAAGGAATTACATATGTTAATATGTTATATTTGACGAGAATTTAAGGTCCGATTCCTCAATTGTGAATTTGAAGAATTTGCTCGTTGAAAGTAATTGTTACGTTTGATGTGAGGAATAAAATGAATTTCCATGATTTTATAGACAATCAAAAAGGCATAATAAGAAAGTTAGGGAAAACATACTTAGAGGGTCCTAAATGTCACGTAATTCCACGTTCTTTAACATTAATGATGAATGTAAGATACTGTACGTAGTTTACTACTGCAAGAATTCCAGAAAATGGTCACATAATTGTCTAGATATAGGAAAATATATGCTATTTATTTGTCATCGTTAGCTAGTGCAAAGAATAGGTTCGAAACTAGTAAACTAGGATATATAGTCTTAAACTAAGTATAAAGAATACAAACCGTACAATGGTAAAAAATAAAACATGAAAGCTTCTATGAAATAAGATTTAAATTTCAATCAGAGTAGATTCTTCAATATATTAGAAATTTAAGAGTAAATCATAGTGTTTATATGCGAATAGAGTCACCTTGCTAAGTGTAGATTTAAATGAGGGCTGTGCTGAAGGCATTTTAGAAGGATATCAAATGACCTGTACGAAAACAAATTATATGAAATGCTCAGGTATATGATACTAATCTAGACGTCAAGATGTATAAGTAAAATTATTGAAAAAGAAAGCATTAATCCGGATCATCTCCCAGTTATTAGCTGAATGAGTACACCGTTCCTCATTTAATCATTACTGCTCTAACTTATCCCAAACAAACTTAGCTTCTCCATATATTCTAAATTCTGTCTTGTGAAATACTTTGCTCTTTTTAGACAACCTACAATTACAAGTGTAAGCATTCAATCATTTCAATATGTTAGAAATCCTTGTTGGAAGCAGAACTTCAAAATCACTTGCAAAGCTATTGAACATTCACAATACAATTGAGACTCAATGTAGTGCTTGTCGACCCGAAAGAACAAAAGTAAGCGTAATCTACTAATCGGTGTAGATCTCTCAAATTGAACATGCTGATAGAGTAAAACTCCTGCTATACATAGGTATTACGATATATCAATTCTCTATCACAGCAAATAAATTTATGACATCGTAGAATCCAACACTCAAATCTCATTTGGAAACGGCAGGTGTGCACTGCTGTCACCATATTTTCACTGCCACTTTTATTTCAGCAGCGCCATCAAACCGTCTGCGAAGCCTGTTCTTCACTGAACTGTAAAACGGGGAGGCACAAGGCACTAGAACTAAGCTTTGCACGAGATTGGAGACCAGTGCCAGTGTAATTTTCTTGTGAGGTTTCTTATTGTTCTGGTGAATATGGAATCTCAACCACTAAAAAATCTTTGGTGTACTGTTATCGTCTTCTTACTCTTGTCCAACCCGAATGATCGTGCTAGTACCTATTTCTGTGAGTACTTAAAATGCCGTGGACCACATTTAGTTCGAATGATATAGCAACATGGACAATCAATTGTACATCGGCGCTGGTTTTTGCTAAACTGTAGTGCATTCTCATTTCGGGTTACGTAAATAAAGCTCCTATTTCATTAAGCCGACTACCGCCTAATTATACTGATTAGTGAGTCAGTTTTTCGGTGTTTCATCATGGATATAACAATATAATCTAGGATAAATAACAATAATTCTAGGATGGAATTTATAAATATTTGATACATCGCTACGCGCGTTTCCACTAATCATATGACTTTAACATCAGAGTTTGTATCCTTGTGATAGGTACAGTATCGTCTGTTCTATCTGTAGATATCCGCTTGATCTTCATCATTGGTTCATTTCATCAAATGATACTGCATTAATGGATAAATCACAAAGGGATCTTTATCAATCTGTGATAGCTAACATACTGTGAAGGGATAAATATCCCTCTGTGATTCATCCAATATTGCAGTATCGTCTGATCAAATAAGTCAATGATGATGATCAATCGGATACCTAGGGATAATACGGACTATGCTGTACCCATCTCAAGGGGTAGGGACTCTGATTTTGAAGTCATGTGACTTGCGGAAACATGCGTAACGATGTATTAAATATTTATAAATTCCATCCTAGAATTATCGTTGTTATATATGTATATATATATATATATATATATATATATATATATATAT
>NC_068987.1:92432808-92433391 GCF_001194135.2 Octopus bimaculoides
ATTAAATCGATTATATCAACCCCAGTGCGTAACTGGTACTTATTTAATCGACCCCGAAAGGATGAAAGGCAAAGTCGACCTCGGCGGAATTTGAACTCAGAACGTAGCTGGCAGACGAAATACCGCTAAGCATTTCGCCCGGTGTGCTAACGGTTCTGTGTGTGTGTGTGTGTGTGTGTGTTTGTGTGTTTGTGTGTTTGTGTATAACTTAAATAATGAGGGTAGAAATTGATATCAATCAATTAACATTAATTTAAACCTGTGGTCTAACATATTTTAAGAAATCCGAAGATTTAAAAATTATATTATAATTAATAAAAGGAATGACCACTGAACTGGATTCCTAATATGCTAAAGACAGACGTCAAATCGCCTTACCACGAAGAGTGTGTTCTGGAGAAAAAATCTCAACAAAGATGCCAGATTATAAAAATGAGCAAGACAAATGAAAATATACGAAAAGAACCCCCCCCCCATTATCTACGTATCATGATTTCGTTATTAACACTTGCATGATACAAAATGCAAAATGCAAATATCTGTGAATTCTCAGCGTAGTCTCTCTCTCTCTCTCTCTCTCTCT
>NC_068987.1:92434157-92435229 GCF_001194135.2 Octopus bimaculoides
CTCTCTCTCTCTCTCTCTCTCTCTCTCTCTCTCTCTCTCTCTCTCTTTCTCTCTCTCTCTCTCTTTCTTTACATATATATATATATTTATACAACAGAAGTTCACACTCACTGACAACACGCGCGCGCACACTTACATACATACACGCACATACACACACACACGCATCCCCACTTTCCCTCTCTCATTCACTCTACTATGGTTTTTATTTTCTCTTGTCAATACAAGTGTCATAAAGTTCCTTTTAGTTTTTCTCTCTCTGTTTGGCAATTATTTAATTAGCCAGTCTTGAATCTGACTTACCACAAACTGCCTCTTTCTCCTTTAACCTCTAATCAGCTTTCATTCCTCTCTTCCTCCAGATTTATTGATAAACATCTTTTCCCTCCTCTGTACAGAATCACTCAATCTATATCTATTTATTATCCGACTTTCTCATTGCCTTCCAGCAATTCTTATTCAACGCTTCATCAAATGGTATGAGATAAGCACTTCATCCTGTCCATTAAATAACAACTAGGCGAAATGGCAGTGAAGCAAAATGAACAAAAGCGAATGACATGAGGCGCAGTGGTGTGGTTAGAGGTGACATAGGTCTGGAGATTTGGGTGTGCGGCTGGAGTCTGGTCTGGTGATGGATAGGTCAGTGTGATAATGTCTGAATACGTTTGGGATAGCCGAAGTGAAGAAAGCTTGGATCCACTTGGAAGCCGCCCAAGGTATTACTGTATAAGATGTAAAGAAAAGGCAGCGAGAAATTCATTACTCTAATGACAGGTGGACACTTGTAGAGGGAATGTTCGAAGACAAAGCACCTTATTCAACCAGTGATGGCATGCGAATTATTGCAAAGACAAGTGGCAAGAGAATAATTTGAGAATAAATTATAGATGTATATATATAGGTGTATATATATAGGTATATATACGTGAATATACATACACACCCATATACACACATACATACATATAAATATACATACATATGCGTATGTGTGAGTGTATATGTATATATATATATATATATATATATATATATATATATATATATATATATATATATATATATATAT
>NC_068987.1:92435393-92443306 GCF_001194135.2 Octopus bimaculoides
TATATATATATATATATATATATATATGTGTGTGTGTGTGTGTGGCAGGACAATCGAAATATATATACATGTATGTATATATAAAAGATATATCTGAGCATAGTTTGTTTTCCCTAACATAGATTTTCGTTAATTAAAATGTCTGTGATTTGTTGTTGACGGTTCTATAAATAGGGCTAATCGATAACTGAATGAATGCGTCTATAATCTAACATACAATCACTTTTACTTTCGGTCTCTCACACACGCACAAATACACGTACACAGGAGTCATTTATACGCATATGAGTATGTGTGTGTGTGTTTATGGATGTATTTACTCACGCACGTACACACACATATATATGTTTACGTACGTACATTCATACGCGAATGGTAAGATATATTTATTCATATACATGTGGGTAAATTTTTTTATGTGATTATATAGAAGTATTCATATAGATATCTGCTGAGACGGCTCCAATCTCGATTCATCTCAGAAAAGTGCAGCCGGATTATCTCTCACTTTGCACATTAAAAGTATACACATTTTTTCTTTAAATTGTTAAACATACTAAAAGCAAGAGGATACGCCATCACTGTCAAGTTGACATTTGTAGACAAAAGTCGTTTAATGATGTGTTATACTCATCTTCTATAACAGAAACATTTTAAAGGTAACACAATGAAACATAAATTTTACATATATACCTCCGTCAGTCCGTCTACCGTCCCACTGTACGTACATACGTATACATGTTTGTATGCATTTATGTATGTATGTTTGTATGCATTTATGTATACTTGTAAGGTGCATTCCAGAAGTTTTAAGTTTTATTTGCGAGTTAAATGTATAACCTTTCTAGATTATTGCAATTTTAATATATTATTAATATATCATTACTATACATCTAGTAAGCTGACTCCCCAAATTTGAGATTCCAGACTGAAGAACACATCTATAACTGCACTGAATGCACTTTACTGAAAAATGCTTGCCACAACTGAACTAGTTTGCAGAGTGTGGTTGGAACGTGAAGACAAGGTAGAAATTCGTTCTGCATTGAAGTGTGTGCAAATTGGTCAAAAATGTATGGCATGGATACATGCGTACACAATACACACATACGTTTATTAGTATCTTGGATTTGTTTATGAATGCTAGAATTGGTGCGGCATATTGTAGAACCCAAAGTCATATTAGGAGAACATAGTCCAAATTTCGTCAAACAGTTTGCTTTGAACGTGCGATTAATTTTCATCTTAGAAATAAGTCTTCGTGGCAAAGATCTCAAATGAAAATCACTTTAGTATATAAAAAAACTGGTCGATGAAGTAATAATTGAATTTGAATGGACCTAATTTGTTAGTGTGTGTGTGGTGTGGTCGGTGAACGCCAATGGATGTTATAACATCTCAATGAATTTTTCCTACCATTAGGGAAAGAAGACTGTGCTTACATAGCGAATTTTAATTTATCAGATTAAATAAAATCGAACGAAATTTAAAACAACATGATGTGTTTATTTTTTTAAAGGAGAGATCTCAAGTTTAGATATCTGCAATTGTTCCTATTGGTGCCAGATATTATGCTAACATTAAGACAAAAATTCTGACGTAAACCATTTCGCGTTCAAAGCGGTATTTCATGATAGGTGAAGAAGCGTATCTTAAATATTAGTCCAATGGGATAAGAGGATACATGTGGACGTAAATGGTCGCTGAAGAGGTTAGAGATGTGTGACGAAATATTTCGGGACAATGCAGATAAGATCAAATAAAAACAGTAATAAACGAGTGAAGAACGAATACGAACATATAGTGTGTTTATTTGATAAAAAAAAAAGAAACGACCATCTCGAAATATAACAAAATCTGTTACGACACACGGTTTCACATAAAGAATCTTGCAACACAAATTCATAAACGTAAGTAGTTTTAATATTTAGATTAAATTAAAACAATTTGGTTACACTACCTACAATGCCCTATTCTAATCAATACTTCTGAAAAGATATCTATCGGATAGTGAACATCACATAACCTAGAGTATTATATGGTAATGAAAGCTTTGATAACAGAATAAATAAATAAGGAATTAAAAAAAACTGTAACTGAAAATAATAGATAAATATTATACATATTTGTAAATGCAAAAATACCAATATGCAAAGATGGGAACATCAATATGTAACTCTTTACATAAGTAAAAATTATATATACATACATACATACATACATAAATCAACAGTAATATATTGTTCGTGATTACATATATATTTGTGCAAAAAAGGGACGATTAGCTTGGCTTAGAAATGTATAGGTGTTTATTTTATTTTTTGAACATACATGTATGTATAACAGTTTATAATATTCCACTTGTACATACATTCGTATGTTCAAAATAATATATTACAGATATCACTTTTAATACCATCGCTTAAAAAATAATAGGAGTAATACTTACCATGACAAAGTTCATAAATTTTACTTCCCCAATCTTTTTAGATTGTAATCAAACAGTATGAAGAACAGTCAACACTTAGTTACATTCTTTTGTAAACCTTAAAATTCATGATAAATAAATTTCTAAACTACAAGCCACGCGGCCTCGGTATGTGTTGTGGAGGACACCCCCAAGTCAGAATGGCTGTTCCACAACTGATAAACAGTGGACAGATACAGCAAGTAGGGTCAGTCGGCGAGGTATGCCGCACGGGCCAGTCATACAGATGATGAAATACGTCGTTATAATGCGGGAAATATTAGTGGCGACGAGGGTACTCCCCACTATATAACGGCGTCGTTCTAACAGTTGTAACAAGGTTACGAACGCTCGTAGGAGTGTCCAAATGGAAGAACTACACACACTGAATAATCTGAAGAAGTATTTGAATTACACTCAGCGAAAACTGGAACAAAAATAGAAATGAGTTACAGACAGTGACAAATAATATCCACACAGTGAAAAATATATAAATTCTACCGAAAAAGGATTCTGAAGAAAAGAATGTGTGATAAAACTGGAACTCGAACACAGAACTGAACTATACACAGTGTAAAATGATATAAATCGGTTTCTGAGAGTTCTGTTAGGTCGTTATGTGTTAGTAACGCTACCGGTAAACAATGCAGACTAGTACTACATACGGCATTCTGTCGAGAAAAAAATTCCGTGTGGAAGAAAAAAATAATAATAAGTGAATGTGAAGGATTCTTGTCCGGTCGCTATGCGTTAGTAGCTCAACCAGTACACGATGTAGACAGGTACTACCTGCAGCATTCTGAAGAAAATAAGTAATAATGGTGTGTGAAATCTCAAATGGGGAAGGTGTTGTGGCGGGCACTTTCAAGTGAGAAGTGGGCTGTTCCACTTCTGATAGATAGTGGGCAGGCACAACAAGCATCGTCAGCCGGCGAGGTATACCGTAAAAGGCCAGTCACGAAGACGACGATATACGTGGTCATAATGCGGGAGTTATCAATGTGACAGACCTAAATAAATAAACCTAATTTCAAATCTCATGAGCTTAACTGAAGTGTTAATAATAACACGCGACACCCAAAAACATACTAAATCACATACACAGAGTTCAAATAGCATCAACAATTAAAGAAATGTGCTCACCATCGAAAACCTTTCACCCAACCATATTCGTCGAAACCTAATTCGAGAGGCACATGGTTCGATATATATATATATATATATATATATATATATATATATATATATGTCCCTATGTACACACAGCGTATACTAAATACTGGGTAACATTCAATGAATAATATACCCGTATTTATCTGCATATCTTAACCCAATCGTATTCGTTACAGGCTAAGCGAACGATCTTAATACTATGTATGAATTATAGTCACCTGTGAATCAAGGTGGGGTTGCCCAGTAGTTTTTGTAAATTACTTTCAAGTGTTCCTCAAACTATCCACTAATCTTTTGGAAAATTCCCACTAATTTTAGCTGGATGTATTTGCTGTATAATGTTTCCCTGGAGACTCTATGTCTGAAGTTAAATATGCCACGAACATATCTGTCATTTCTTTGAACATACGTTTCGCT
Organism: Octopus bimaculoides; assembly: GCF_001194135.2. Taxonomy (NCBI): domain Eukaryota; kingdom Metazoa; phylum Mollusca; class Cephalopoda; order Octopoda; family Octopodidae; genus Octopus; species Octopus bimaculoides. The sequence continues at coordinate 92,439,451 of NC_068987.1, forward strand.
CATCATGGTTGAACGAAATACATAGGGCAAAAAAAAACAAAAAAAAAACAAAAAGAACAAAACAAATAACACACAAACTCTTTCTACTTCTACACATCTGCAAATTATAAGATATTATAGATAATATAATATCATCTATAATATCATTATCAATGACAATAACAAGAAAAACAACAGCAAGGATCCAATATGGAAGTCGAGCCAATATGGCATTCTCATATCCAAATCGCCGTCAAATTGCACCTTAGTCTTAAAATAGTTGGATTCTTTGGACAATATAGTAGTGGATAAACCAAAAAGAGAACTTGGCCACGACAACGCCATATTTGATCATAGGCCAGTTCGAATAACAGCAACGAGAACAACCGTGTATGCAATATGGTCTCTAATACCAGCAAATCACTACTTTGGCTTGTCATATAAATTCATGAAGTTACTGCAGTAATACAGAGATTTTATAGTTTTATATTTTCGATTTCTGTGCGAGGCAGAATAGGAAGCAAACTGTAGCCAAGTTAATTATCAGAATGAAAAGATGTGCAAACTCAATGCTATTTACATTATAAGGGCTATAATTTGGAAATGTCATTCACAGATATAAGATGGAGAAGCAAATAACATTACAATAAAGACATTGAGATGATTCACAAAAGTTTAAGGCTATCTTCTTGGTATTCGTGCCAAAACTTTTCACAAGAACCTCGATGCATATATTTATCATTATCGTTTTCTGTCTCTCTCTGTACATATTTTATGTATGTATGAATGTATGTATATACATACACGCGCACACACACACACACACACACACACACACACACACACACACACACACACACACACACACACACACACACACACACACACACACACACACACACACACATATATATATATATATATATATATATATATATATATACACACACACATATCTACATATATATATATGTATGTGCATATGTACGTCGGCTTACTTTTATTTATATGTATGTTACGATTATACAAGTCAGTTGCGGATGTACGCATATATATATATAACGACATCTATCTATCTATCTATCTATCTATCTATCTATCTATCTATCTATCTGTCTGTCTATCTGTCTGTCTATCTATATATCTGTATGTCTATCTATTTATCTATCTATTTATCTCTGTCCCTATCTCTTTCTCTCTTTCTACAAAGATACACGTGTGTCTGTTTGTGTAACTTCGTATGTCGGTATATATATATATGTAGGCAAGCAATACTTTTATGTAATACACAAACATACATATAGATATTCAAACACGTCTCTATGTATGCATAAAAATATTCTTTATAATGTTGATAAAGTATAATCTCCGACCGTAAGATGCTGGCTATATTTAAATAAATGTATTCTTGTCCAGCTTGAAAATCATGAAATACCTGTATGTATGAACTTGTGGTTCTTTAAACATAAACATTTTTGGAAAAATAAACCGACTGAAGATTTGATCGACTCTAGAAAATGAGGCTAACTTGCAATAGAAACTTGAAAACTGTGAACAACATGAATACTCAAAAACCTGAAAATGATATTCACCCAGAAAATATTCTCAGCGACCATGCTTTATAGCCTGGAGAAAGCAGTGACATATGCAACCAGTATCATATATGTTACGAACTTCATCGGTATTGATAGCGTTGGAATGGCTGTTGATAAATTCCAGAACAACTTCTGTCAACAGTCAAAACACTATAGAAAAATATGAGATCGGATGAGATAATAACGATGCATATCTGAATTGCTTTTTGTTTTGTAGGTTCTAATATAAATATAATCCCTATTATCAAATGGCGAAACATATATATGTTATCGTGTGATACCATATATTTGACGTGGTATTTACATTAAAGAAATGACGATATCCTGAAACACGAAACTGAAATATTGAATAAACAGATATGATTAATTCCTACCTCTCCTCACAGTGCATTTGCTTTTTCAATTACCATAACGATATACCGATATCAGAAGCACGAAATCCCAAAAGAACACGATATTTTCTCTGCTATCTTCAAATAATATATCACGAATTAATTAGTAGTAACGCCGGCTGAACTCTCCTGGCTAAGTAGGCCTTGAAGTTTTCCTCGAATAAATGAAATTGAAATTGAAGAAATTCAAGGGGGAGAATGGATGCCTGATATTCTGTGTTTAGAACGTATTTGTATAACTTTCACTCTGTGTGTTACGAAACAAACATTTAATTCTCAAGCCATTCAAGTAATGTGAACGTGAACTGCAGGCCAAAATAGTAACGTGAGGCAGTGAATATACGAATATGTTAGGTTGTGTACTGTATGAAATGATGCTAAATTTATAGAACTCTAGAGTGTTCAAGATATCAGTCGTAAGACAATTATTACTCATTGAAAGTGTTTGCAGGTTAATTATCAATTACACGATGCAACATAGATGTACATACGTATATACATACATTCGTATGTTATATATAAATACTTCTCGTGCATACATACGTAAATTCGTATATACATGCATATATATATATATATATATATTCATATGTGTGTGTGTGTGTGTAAGTATTATTACATGAGCACACTTGTATTAACTGAATGGCTATTCATAATGTCAGTGACTAAACTTTGACTGTTACTCTGAATTTCCCCGGATTTGTCTTATAATGCACCTCGTGAGATAACTAATTACCTACCTACCTACCTACCTACCTAAATCCCTCCGTACCTTCCTACCTACACACACACACTCACACGCCTTCAAAGAACATTTCTGTCTTTATTTCTTAACTGCTGGGGTTGTACCTTAGCACACACTTGCCATTGCTCAAAGATTCTACCATATTCCCTAGCATCTTCTGGTCACAGAGCAGTTATGCTATAAGCTTGGGTATTGTGAATCCGCTGGACTCTTGAAATAATTCATTGAATCCCAGTGATTCGTGCCAATGTTTGCAGTTGTTGCTTTCCCAGTATTTGGTTCTTTCACTATCGCCTTTCATTTTTTTAGGCCTACTTTTATGTGTACATATTTTCTGAAAAGTGTCAGCATTGTAGAAATCTATCGCCTTCTGGGGATTTCGAACAATCTGCACACTATTTTCCCTAAGAACTTCGTGACGGTTCATTGCTTCTGCCGAAATTCCCTCATTTCCTTGCAATGAAGAAGAACTGGAAGATATATTCCGATAGAGGAAGAGTTCCTCTACATATGCTTCTTTGAGAGTTTTAGCTAAAATATCTCTCAACCCACTGCTCGGCAGATGTAAGTAGTGGAACTTGTCCCTTTTTTTCATGAAAGAGGTAGAATTAAATTAAACAGAGTTAAGAGACATGATAGAAGAAGCGAAGAATTCACAAAGTTTTCAATGTTCACTCTGTCTGCAGCTGATACATAGCATAAGAATATAATACACATTTACATATGCTTATAATGAAAGTATTCCCTTTGAAATCATCCAAGTCATTTGTTTTAAGTATCATGATAGCTCCACTGAATGAAATTGCAATTAAAATATTCCAGATGCATCGATACTGTATTTTCTGTTATAGTGTATCTAATACAAATTTTACTTTTCTTAGAAGACAACTGAGTGATTTCGGTGAAATTATGTGGCAGTTTATGTAGGCGGAAAGATTACTGAAATATTACTCGTTTGGTGTGATCCGAACAGTTTTATCTGCATTATAAATCTCATGTTTCAGTGTTACATATATATATATATATACAGTTATATACATTTAGTAGTGGGAAACCGACGTGCAATACGTTAGCCTTACATGAGGCCAAAATTATGTTTATCTGGAAGCGAAACCTAGCAGCAATCACGATATACAAAAACTCGT
>NC_068987.1:92444242-92446575 GCF_001194135.2 Octopus bimaculoides
ATTAGACATAGGAACACCAACCATGCTGCTTACTGACTCGTGCTTCATATGTTGTCTGGTCATTTCTGCTGATGATAGTCCGACCTTGTAAGATATATAATTTTTATCTTACTAAAATTGACTTGAAACCATGGTACAGAATATAGATTGGTAAATGTTTTTATTTTTCATTCCGTTTCGAAATTATCCCTAATTTTTGTGGTATGTAGTATTTTGCTGCTATTTCTAGCGGGTTAGATGTCCTATTATAGGCATCTCTGCATTTTAAATGAATAATACATAGTCTATTGACTCTTTTTTTACTCTCGCTAGACCACTGGTGGTAAATAAAATTTCTAAAAATTTTTTTGCTACTCTATAATTTATTAATATATTATATTATATTATATATGTTTGTAATAATGCTATCGACAGGGTCTATATTAAATCAATTTGTGGCTCTCACCATTGTTTTTGCTCTTAAAAATATTATTGACCATTAATATGTTTGAAAGTTAACTGTTATACCTGACATTGGCAAACAGTAAGGAAAAAATCTGTTTGACAGCTAGCTACTAGAAATAGTCATTAACACCTGCAAATTAGAAAATAAATAAAGAAGTATACGTTACAGAATATAGTAATCGGTGCATGTTATTGCTTCAAACACATTTGAAAAGTATCTATCGATTATCTTTTACCTGTTTCAGTCATTAGATTGCGGTCATGTGGAGGTACCGCCTTGAAAAAGTTCTCAGTGCATATTATTATTATTTATTTATTTTTTGCTTTTAAAACCTGATATGTTCTGTACCGGTCTATTTCACCGAACCGCCAAATTACGGGGATATAAACACAACACACGTTGTGAAGCTGTGTTGGGCGACAAACATAGACACAAAGACGCCTACACATGCGCATATGCATGCATGCATGTATGTCTAGATACATTTGTGTATATGTGTATACACAATCACACACGCACACATTCACTTCCCGTCTACCATATCGGTTAGTCGACTTGAGGTTATAGTGCAAAACAGTTACCGAAGGTCCCGGGCAATGGGATTGAATCCGAACATTATTTGCATAAATTAACTATCACTTAATTAATGACCGAAGTTTTTTATATACTTAATTGATGAAAGTCTGAAATATTCAGCATTTTATATCATCTGTCTTTGATTTGAACATAAAAATTAAAAGTGAATGGTTCTTTCTATCAAACGGTGACGGTAAAAGGCCATACAATTTTGTCAACGAAAGATTTCATACATATATATGTTTACTCGCCAATAATTCATAAACTGGTTTTGTAAATGATACATCTAAATAGGAAAATAGAAACAAATCTATATTTGAGACTAGACTCATTTAACTATCAATATTTAACTGTATGATTTTAAATAATATAGAACATTGAATGCCATGATCTTTTAACAGATTTCGCTCTAAATGTCAGATATATTTTTGCTCTTATTTTCCCGTCATTCAAATGGTTAGATATTTTGCTTTTACCTGTAGCTAAATACCACGATTAGTATTGAAAATATTTCAGGAAGTAAAATGGTATTGCCTACAAATATCGTTGCAAATCTTGACATGGCATGTCTTGCTTTAAACTCTCTTCCGCTAATTTGGCTACAAGTACCAATTCTGTCTACAGTTTTCAAAAGTAGAAAATGAAATCCGGAAACGTTAAATGTTTGCCGCTTCTGTCTAAATTTCTGTATGGAAAAGGTTATTAAGTTGACAAGAACTACGTCTGTAAAGTTATGCTCGTTTTCAAACATGCTTTCCTCAAAGTTAAAAAGAAAAAGAACAAAAAATCAAAAAGAAAAAATAAATTTAAAAAACTACTAGCAAAGACTTTCGTGATATACAACCTTTCGGAGAATGAAAACGTATTTTTGTATAGTTATATTTAAAAATGAAACAAAGCGAAACCTTTGTTTCCATTATCATTGAACAAAACTTCCCAAAATAATTAAATAATAACAAAACAGAAGATGGAGCAATGGAAAAATATAACGACAATTCTTCATTGACGTTTATACGAGGAGTACAGCAGATAACATTACTCTCAAGATTTTTCTAATAGAAAATATTTAATGTTGAGAGATAGAACAACAGATATAAACCCTAAAGTACAGTGTTTAAAAAAGACACTTAACAATATGCACAGCTAATAACATAACAAAGAATATGCAAATATATATGCTCTTGCACATAGATGTAGAAAGGGATTGATGTACTTGTGTGTGCGTGCGTGCATGCATCTGTATATGAATAAATATGTTGACATTCATAACATATATGTTTGTATATATGTATATATATATATATATATATAT
>NC_068987.1:92446931-92455251 GCF_001194135.2 Octopus bimaculoides
ACCCCCCCCCCCAAGAAAAAAGAACGAAGAACAAACACAACCACCTCCCCAAAAAAAAACAACGCGAGGACGTGGTACATGCGAAGCGTAAGCAGACGCTCAGGGAAGGGAAGAAATGTACTTTTTACGTTCCTAGCATAGAAATAATACGTGCGAAAACTTCTGCTTTAAAACTGATATATAGTACAAAAGGATTATGATGTTGTTATGACGCCCAACACATTGATTAGATCTTACGTAATATTATGCATTACGCGGTGAAACTCTGACAACTTTGGCATTATTCCAGATGTCCCGAGCCTGTTCAGAATTGCAGTTTCGCGGCCATTTCTCCCATTTTTCCTAGAAGGCTCCGAGTGTATGATATAACACCCATTTCTCTCTGTCTTTCTCTCTCTCTCCTCTCTCTCTCTCCCGCTCTCTCTCCGAATCACCAGAATGATCGCAGATGTACATATATTTAAAAAAAATATATTAGCTTTAGAAAGACAATGCTTCAACTCTTTAAATTATATTTCCCTTTAAAATGTATTCAGATTTGTTGAACACTATATACACGGTAAGTGGAGGGGTAAACTGCTTAACACCTTTGACACATGCACTTCTCTAAATATTTTGAAAGTTGTTTTACCGTTCACTCCCGTAGAAATAGTAAACAACATTTACAGCATAATTTCATTCGTCAGTTTGGAAAATTGCGATGTTCAGAATATCATTTTTATTTTCTCATACATCCTTTATTTTTTTGTCGTTGATTAATCACATCCACTCTCGCTATCTGTCACACATTTTCGTCTATTTATACCTGCACACACGCATACGTACATCGATCCATACATACATATGCACGCATGCACATATCTTCATTTGTGACTGGATCTCATAAAGCAGGGATTTCTTAATACTATCTCCCACGATATAAACCTGCACGCATACTTTATAAAAAGCGTGTTTTCGTTCGCAAGAGGTTATTTCTCTGTTAGACTGCTGCTACAACTGAGAAAATACTTATTGTTGTGAGTCTATTAATTGCGATATAAAAAATGAATTTTGCAAATTTATATTCATTTTTTCATAAATCCTCTTAGGAAGTGTGTTTTCGATTGCGCTTGTATAATCTCTCTGCCAGATAACACAACACAAATGATTTTAAATATCTCTGCAATGAGAGAAATGTCTATGTTGTATAAATGGCGAGAGTATTTTGAAGAAAAATTGGTTTCAAATGTTGTCAGTGTCTACGTTGATAAAAGCGTTTAAACGTAGAAACTAGTGGAAAATGACGTGTTAATAAAAATCAGGAACGGAAAGTACGTTTCCAGCCGATTATAATGTTTGAATGTTGAGAATGAAATCAATGTACGCATTAATGTTTAAAAGCCATTCATGATACAAAATTGAATTAACATGGTGTAGTATGTTTTTGTTGAAATAGAAGAATTTTTGAAAACTTATATTGTAAACTTTCCTTATTTAATTAATAGTTTCCTTTGGTACACACACACACACACACACACACACACACACACACACACACACAGACACACACACATACACACACAGACACACACACACACACACACATTCATATATACATACACACATCCATATGTTCATTCACAGATTGCCTCAAGTTGTAAAATAGCAGTTTAACTATATGTCAAAAAATGGGAGTGTTTTCCATTAAATTGAATGTTCCTGTCTTACCAAACATTTGAATGAGTATAATGTACTTTTGAAGCAGCACAGATTCATTTGGAATCGTGACTTATGTCTTCACGCAATCATTTACATATTTTCAGAAGCTATGTAAAACTTAATGGAGATAATTTAGGTTCTTACATATATTATGACGTTTTGTTTAAATAACAATTTAGTTCCAATTAAATCAGCACAATCTTCCCGTATTTGAGATAGGAAAGAGCGGTAACTTAAACCCATGTATATTTGACTGTCTGTCACCTACAGAAATTGTAGATGATGCAATGTAATATTTTTTATATATTGCTGTTTATTATTAGTAGTGATATTATTACATAGCAAAAATAAAGTGATACGACACTCTGTCAGTCATGGCGGTGAATGTTCCTTTTGATCCTATAATAGAAACAGTGTGCTCGTGAAACAAACGTGCAAGTCGGCTGATTACTCTTTGGACACGCGTAATCTTAACATAGCTCTGAGTGAGATTCAGCGTGACACAGAATGTGAAATAGAGTGTATTGCTTAAGGACACAGCGCGCTGGCGGATATTGAACTCACAAGACATTACAATCGTGAGCCAAATACCGCGCAGACTAAGACACTCACTTTCACATAGAACAAAAACGAATAGCCTCTAAATCCCATGGGGCATATATTAAATAACTATATTCCTATAAATTGTTTGCGGTTGTATCTGAGTTCAAAAACTTGGATTGTTAAAGTACGGAATCTTTGATAGAATAAAATGATGCAACGTTTTACTTGGTGATAATTTACATGGTAAATTTAAACTTCTTAAACTGTTGAAATTGACATTGATTTTCATCGATAAAATAATACCAGTAATGTGTTGAGGTCCATTTAATCGATTACACCTGACCACCACTAAATTTTGTACTTTTGTCAATATTAAAATATTTTTATTATTGTAATTAATTTGAGTAAATATTCGATGTTTGAAATAAATAATTTCTTATTCTATTGAATATAAATTGCGACTAAGTGCGACTGGCCAGTCAACCTTAGACAAAAATTCTTCAACCGTAACACTATAATTGAATGGGTCTGTGGAAACTTTCCGTTTAATATATCTTCAAACTTTTTTTATCGGGTTGGTTTGTTTGTATTGCTTAACATCCTGCAAGAGAGAGAAACACACAATAAAAAAATAAAAGTAAAGCAGCCAAGGAAATGTAGTTATTGAAATGACTTTTGATGTTTGTAATAATATAAAAAAAAGTCACTTATGTGTAATGATGTTTCAAGAACGACCAGTATTTAATGTTTTAATTGCGTCTTCTTCGCTTTGTTGATTTCTGACAATTTACTGAAGTTTCATGTCTGCTGGAATTTCATGGCTTTATTGGGTACGATTTTCATGCCTCAGCTATTAGTAGTAGTATGTCATATTGTAACAGTTAGGTGTGATTAAAAGGGGAAGAAAATAATGAGTGAATAAAATGAAAATTAAAACTGAGTGAACAGAGACTGGATTATTGGTAACGCGTCAAAACACTTGACTCTAGATTCACACACTATATAAGAGAATACTTTTCTTACTGTTGATAATCACTTTAATATATCTAAATTACTAGGCGGGTCTTGTTTGCCTTAGCGAAAATCCACTCAATGACAAACTTTCATGACATGGCACCGATCTCAGGATAATCTTCTCGTTTAGTTCCACAGTCACAGAAGCCTTGTGAAATGTCTCGAAGGATAAAACTTGATAAAATGATAAGAAGTGAAAAAAATCTATATAATATATTGCACGGAATATCGAAGCACTTCGAAAATACACCTTATATAATATTCTTATAATAAGACTATTAGTATCAGCTGGTAATTGCTGAGTTCACATATTTTACACATTATTTCATTAATGTAATCCAACAATAGCTGTGTACCTGCACGTCTTTAGGTGAGAGGCTTTGTGTATAAGATTTGATCTGAAAAGTGATTCATTCAATATAAAATTATTATGGAATACTATAAATTCCTGTCCCCTATTGAGACTACAACAGCAAATCTGTTTCCATTAAACAATGGAAAATGAGTAGAGGATGAATATAATTTCTCATAAATCGCTGGAAATCTCTGATATTTGGTTGATATTAATGACTTTTAATAAACAAGTAAACAAGATAAACTGGATTAGGACTATTTATTTTACCAAAATGAGATATCTATTCAGCGGTTCAAAACCAATTGCGATTTATCACACATCATGCGAAATAAGTATTGTTTTTACTATACTGTCTTGCGTGCAATATTTTGTAAGTAAGCACGATATTCAATATGCAAGTGAAACTGAAAAACCCGATACTCATTAGTTGGACTTAAAATGTCTGATTCATGGAATTTTAACTGATGAACCCTGCCATGCCTTGTACATGAGCGTGTCGGATGAAGACTGCCATATCATCTAAATGAGGGTGTTTGATACTGAAACGCACTAAAATTGCGATGATTCCAGATTACAACACAGATATCATTGTGCTTGTTTTTAGTACATTAATATGTGAAGGAAATTGCCACTTTTATCATTGCTTTATTTTTATAGTACAGATATAACAATCTGAGTAGTTGGAGCAGTCTTGGATTTTCCCGGTGGCTTCAAGCATGAAAAGCTAGTATATAACAGGTTGTATCCAACGAAATATGTCCAACATTTAGCTATAAGCACCGAGGGAAGTGCAAGTGGTGAAAAGATTTAGTGATATACGCCCTACCCTTCGACAAATATTTCCAGAGGGTTTATTCAAGAGAAATTCATTATTCAGCTTTATTATGGTAAATCCGTTCACTGTCTTCATGCTAGTTGTAATCTCTTTGCTCGTAATAGACGCACACAGAAACCTCATTCTTTTGAAAAAAATAAGGGACTAATTATTCTTGTATAATAGCCTCGTATTCAACTTTCCTAAAGATAAATTGTGCGGAGTAAGCAGTCGATATCATCAGCCCTATTTCATGACTGGTATTATTGCTTAAAAAAACTGGAAGGAAGAAATATAAATATGAGACGAATAGGTTTTAAAAACATGTATAAGGTTACATCATTACGTCTTCCCAGTTGCAAATTTGTTTGTAATTATGTTAATTATTTGGAGAACACCCTCACTCATATCAATATAATGGACCATTCTACTTTCCATTTGTCAGTTGCGACGTGTCTGCATTTCGTGGATTTGGATGCTGAAGAAAACAGAAGGAACAACATTTCTTATTGGAAATCGAAGCAATGGTACAAATAGCTTTAAATAAACAATCGTCATTCTACTTTAAAGTTGTCAAACTTAAGCACTCCTCTTCCCTAACTTACCCCAATCTCATCTCACACGTTAGTGTCCTCTTTATTTCTTTCTTTCTCACCTAGTTTCCCTCATACTTCTTACCGTTTATGTATGCACACTCACGTTGCCTCACGTTCTTCACAATTTGCAGCCAGTTGCTCAAACATAAAGGATGCAAAATTCTGCGAAAATTTCATTTTTTTCATTCAAGTCATTTTAAAATTTAACAGAAAAATATAATCTGTCCAACACGTTGGATAATAAAGAGCCATCGGCTATTTCAACGTATTTCTTTGTCGGCTTTACTATAGACGTATTATATGCATAATATACACGCACACACACCACCCACACATACATACATACGTATATACATACATGCATACAAACACGAACTCACACATAACTCATACAAACACATATGTATACACACGTATATATGTACATTTATAAATATGTAACCAAAAACATGATCAGTATATAAAGTATCTATCTAACACGCTCTGCAAAAATACGCAATTTGTAACAGTTTTTCTTTTCTTGAAGTGGCCGGAAGGCAAAACGAAAGAAACAAAATTTGAATATTTACGTAAGTATTACGAATAAGAATTCTATTTACTTTATATAAAATACATTTGGCAAGGAATATCAATCTACACGGTGGTAACCGTTTTAAGCAAAATTCATGTTTGTACCTCAAAAACTGTAAAAATAAATTATTTAAACAAAATCAAGACCTTATGGGTGAGTCGTAGTTTTACATTTTAATGATTATTGGAGTTGTTATAAAGGATGATATTTAAAAAAATGAATAATTATTTATAAAATCACTAAAATAAAAGAAAGCTTCTGCAGCGGTCAATCTCCAGTGTGTTTATGTACATGTACAATAGAGGAGGAGCTGCAGTAGAAAGAAAACATGTTAAGATACGACCAAAGAATGACGGGTAACCACCAGATTAGGTTATTCAGAGTAGATCAGAAGAGATTCTATATAGAAACAAATGGAGAGTGTACAGAGGAAATGTTGATTCCAGAAAGCATTGACAGTCAAATGTTTTGGAGTGACATCTGGAGGAAAGACAAGGAGCACAAAAAGGATGCTGAAGAGTTGCAAGAACTGAACCAAACAATAGTGTGTCCAAAACAGGCAGAACTAGTCATTTCAGTTAGGGATGTGAAGGGAATTAGCAAAAAAGTGAACAACTGGTAGGCCTCGGGACCAGATAGAATTCAAGGCTACTGGATCAAATGATTTGGTCAATGTCATGCATGAATAGCTGCGCAACTGAACACCTAGTTAAATGCCGACCAAGCATCACCTGATTATTATTATTATTATTATTATTATTATTATTATTATTATTATTATTATTATTATTATTATTATTATTATTATTATCATTATTATCATTATTATTATTATTCTAAGCCACTTCAGTTTCCTCGGAGGCGGTAATCTTCTTAAAGTCCCCACATGCTCTTTGTATAAAGGCGGAAGCAGAGCAGAGCAGAGCTGAACAGACGCAAGTCTCTAACTACAAATATCCGAAAAGTCATAGGACGTATTGTGAGATGGAAAATGATAATGCTCCCAGAAGAAAATGTCTCGCTGAACAGTACCCAGCATGATATCCATCTAGAACTGCTTTTCACTGCTCTTACGATACTGTGGCTAGATTTTGAAGCAGATGCTTGACCAGTCAAACGTTGATGTAATATATCTTGATTTTGCTAAGACACTTGATAAGTTTGATCATGGCATGCAATGTCACAAGCTTCGAAGCATTAGCGTAGCTGGTAACCAAGGAGAGTAACAACATATACATTATTAAAAGATGACCGTTAAGTCATTGCAGCCAATTGTACCCTCCCTAGGGAAGTACCAATTGTGAGTGACAACTTCCAGAAAACTGTTTTGGGGGCCATTACTGCTTTTAGTAGCTCTTTTAGACATGCTCATTGTCTCCAAAACAGCCACTGTCACCAGTCATGCTGATGATACATAATCACAGGCTATGAATAATTCTAATAGTGCTGCAAGTCTGCAGTGAGACCTAAATGTAATATATAATTGAGCTAAACAAAACAAGATGCACTCTAATGCTGGAAAATTTCAAGCTCTGCACTGTCATTTAACATACACACCACAGCCTGCATACAGAGGACATGAAGGTACTACAATTCCACAATCACGGACTGTGAGATATTTGCTGATCAGTGGATTAGTACTGATGCATTATTTCATGTGCACATTACTAAGATAGCAACAAAATATAGACCATATGCAAGATGGATACATAGATACTTGAGTACAAGAAACCATGAAGTCGTGTTGATTCTGTGGAAAACAATTGTTCTTCACCGTTTGCCCTACCTCTCTGAGCAGCAATCACCACATAGTGGCAAGTTAACAGCGGAACTCAAATCTATATATCATGACTAGAAAAAAGATTGTCACACTGCAGCAGATAAACTGCAAGGAGCAGCTGGAAAAAGCACACGCATATATATATATATATATATACGATGTGTTCTCGCATAGTCTTTATCTCCTAAATCTAAATAATTATATAGTTATACAAATTACTTCATGCAAGAAGAAAACGACTGAGATGCCTTTCCTTGGTTTTGTACCTAACAGTCTAACAGTATGTCTTTCAAATGATAATATTTTAAAGCCCATATTTAAGCATCATAAATATTAGGCCATATTTCTGTTTTCTAACTCCAAAATATAGTATGAGCTCTACGTTCATCAACGACCCACGAGATAATAAATGAAGTACCAAATTACATATAATTTCGAACGCTATACTCGAAATCGTCGATTAACATTTGTTTGAAGGTCAGCTTATAAGAGAGACGTAAACTTTAAACTTAACATTCGATGTTCTTCAAGGAAAGTCTAAATTCACAAATACAAGTACGAACAATTCTACAAGTAAATACTCTTCAGATTTTTTTTTCTAAAGCCCAGGAGAGCTTTTCGCAACATCATATAGATGTATGCAAGCGTACATATATAAACATACATAAATAAATAAATAAATATATATATACATACGTATATATCATTGCATTGCGTTCTCACGCACAAACAGACGCACAATCACACGCGATGTAAATACACATTTACATACAAATGTGTAAAGATATATTCAGACAGAGCGACCAACCTTTCTTACACATATATAGGCAATGAATTGACGCAAATGATATTTACATACATAAGTAAAACATGCAAACACGCACACGCACACACACACACACACACACACACACACACACACACACACACACACACACACACACACACA
>NC_068987.1:92455633-92458191 GCF_001194135.2 Octopus bimaculoides
TATATATATATATATATATATATATATATATATATATATATATGTACGTATGTATGAATGATCATATACATAAATGTTAAATATGATACAGCAACTACATAGATATTTATATACATATGTAGATAATTACTTAAACTATATAAAAATATACATATGTATGCTAGCCCATGACACGTTGCTATATGTACTAAATAATATTCTGATTCATTTAATCACAGGTACGTCTGCTGTAAAGAAAATGTAAAATGATGTTGAAATAAAAAAAAATACCTTTAAAATTGCTTCTTCTTATCTACTGTTTTGAAACTAACGTTTTCAGAACTAATTTTCCTGCAACATATATTGTTAACATCGGCCACCAAATCTCTGTGTGCTTGTCATCTGTATAACTACGTAGCGCAACGTATTATTGAGCACGAAGGGAGAGAATTACCACATATTGCTCATGATTTTTGTATATGGATAGTGACAGCAGATATCTTGTGGATATGAGGAATTAGCAAGGTAGAACACCGGCAATTCTACATTATCTTATGCACGTGTCTCTTTTTCTTAGTAGCCTGAATGGGTCCTGCTTTTGTTATGTAATATGTTAAGAATGGTACGGAAGCTCCAATATTTGCATCATATCTCGTGACGCTTTTGGAATTAGAAAACTGTGGCGGATACAGATCCATGTGATAAACATATGCGATGTAGTTAACGCTTCTACGACTCCAAGATATTTAATCGATATAAGGCAACGGAGTCAACACCTCTGCGGATACGAAACTTTTCTTTAGAAAATGTGAAGTTCATCAACATTTTCATTTTTTACAGTTGAAATTTCTGATGAAGGCAGACATCAGTTGCTGCGAAGATTTTCATATACATGTAGAATTAAGCAAAAAATGGAAAGGAGTTTCAATGGTAACTCATTATAGCAGACTGACAGAGTAAAGAATTCTGCCTTCACCTTGCTGCAATAATCAATCTGCATGGCGTGTATGCCGAACATGAATCATAATATTGATAGTATTGCAATGACTTAAAACTTTCATATTACAACTCACAATAATTCAACGTTCTGAAATGGGCAAAATGTAACGAGCTGAGATGGACGCCGAGCGCCAAAGAGTTTAGTATATTTGTGTTCGTGCGTCGTAAAGGCTTAGAGAGCACGAAGTAAGAACAGTGAGAAAATGGTAGTCAGAACGATATATGGATAGGCTTTATCTACTAAATGAAATCAACGGTTAGTTGCAAATTCTAAAGAGAAATTTTTGAACGCAGTTTCGCAGTATGGCTGATGGTTCGTTATGAGTTATTTCTTGGAAAAAAAATCTTAATTAGCATCAATATCACCCAACATCGTAGTTAACTAAATGTTATTAACAATGATGTTGATAAATGAATATAATTGGATAATTCAGAAATATATGTATATGTTTATATATCTTAGGGATCACTAGATACATGTGTCGTAATAATGTACGTACTATTCAACAATCTTTAAGTGCATAATAATATAACGGGAACACACATTTATTCAATCTTCTCTACGTCATGTCCATTCATAACTTTACCGCAGCATTCAAAACCATAGATATATTTTTTCTTCAGCTTAGACCCCATAATATAAGGTATACTGACTGAAATAAAGAATATTTCTCTGAGATCGTAGAGGCTGCCGTATTCGAGAACGTTCTGCTGTTACAACTTGGAAAGAGACTGCATTATATATGTCCAGGAAAGCAATTGAGTTTCGAAATTATTAAAATATCTTATTACGAAAGAAAGCATCGAAAAATCAATATTATGATATCAAAATAAATGTACGAGAAGTTAGACATTTTGATTAGAAAATGGTGAGAGCGTAAATATAATCATAACTCATGAAAATTCAATTTTCTTCCTCGAATGATGAATTAGCGATGTTATTAACAAAAACAATATGCACAAACACTGAATATTTTCTACCATAGCATAGGCAGCTGGTGTTAAATGAGGTAATGAGATATGTACAGAAAACGTACACTCACGCAAACACAAACACACACACAACATAAAGAGAAAAGAATGAAAATCAAAATAAAATATGTAATAATGGCTTCATAATGAACGAGAATTAAACATTCCTTTAACGAATTGTTGAAATGCAGTTAGCAATCAAGATTACGAGAAGATGCAAATACATAATGACTATTTAGCAAATAACACCAAAATTCTTTGCAAAACGAGACACTAATATATTTTTCGTTTTGCATAACATGTTTTATATTTTTTTTTTTACACTTCATTTCCCAATCTAAAATGCAATTAATGCAGCAGAAATATCACATAATGTAAGTAAATTTTCGAAACTGGTATATTTTGTTTAACTGAGAGAAAACACGACCATAATTATGATTAGAAGAAAAACTAATACAAACATATGAGAACGTATGCATGAGTTTGTGTATGGATGTGTGTATATATATGGATGTTTGTATGCGCTTCTAAATGTCTGTGGATAACGCAACATATCCCATTATGCCATGTTTAATTATACATAAATCATAAATATAGACGTGTATATA
>NC_068987.1:92458615-92462758 GCF_001194135.2 Octopus bimaculoides
TGTGTGTGTGTGTGTGTGTGTGTGTGTGTTGATAACTGGCTATTAATGAAATCCACCTGAACCAACATATGCACGACAGATGAGAGCCTGGGTTTCAAATCACATAATTAATTATATTCGAACGTAATCTTTTCCGTATCAATGAACGGAAAATCGGGGATATACAAATAGCAATGTTTCATATTGCAAGACTCACAACATTTTGGAATGTTCAGTTGATACGGTAGACTGACAAGACTTTCTCAAGATAAATTTCAATGAATTAAATAAAAGAGCTTGAAACCCCGATATTAAATAAGAATTGATGAGCAATTTTCTTCCACTTTTAGATTTTCTTTTTCCTATCAAGCACAGCACTGATTGAGCAATTATACTATAAAGGCATTTTAACCATAATCATCTTAGACTTCATTGAGGCAGTTTGCAATCTTCTGATTTGTTCCTCCGATACATAATTTTTTTTAAAGAAACTGAAATTTGTTTCACGACATATACACACAGTTATCATATGCCGCTGGGTATGCTATTATATGTTATTGAATACAATCATCCTCGATCGAATGAATTTTTAATTCTAACCAACGAAATTGATACAAAACAAAGTGTTGATTATATTGTATTTAGTCTAATAATGGTGATTAGCTTCTTTTCATTAGATAAATGTAAAATTATGCAACAATTTAGTAAAATTAACACATGATAATAACAGGCATACATATTCACACACGCATATGCACATAAGCAAACGAAGTACACACTCATATATATGCGTTTATGTGCACACACACACACGCACAGACACACACCCACATTCTTTTCTTTTTACATCTGCCTGCCACCACAAGAGAATATGTAATGTACTCTTCTACTTTTTGTGTTCTGTTTTGACATTAAAGTGTTTCGGTCCAACGAATTAATGTTCTTAAAGACAGAGCACATAGAGAGGCATACAGACCCTTACACCTCAACATCCACACACACTCAGTCACATGTTCACACACACTCTCTCTCTCACAAAAACACGTACGCTTTGACTTCGAAGTAAAATAAATGTCTGCTGGTTCTACATACAAATACGAAAATGAAAACAGCCGTTAGAAAAAGAGAGAATTGAAGTGATTCAAGGAAGAGAAAGGCTCAGGAAGAAAGCGGCATGTATATTTCGGGTGGAAAAGAGGTACAAGAGTTCATATCTATAATTTAATGCAATATTTAATTTAATCATGAATTGTACATTCGATGGATTGGGATGTTGTTCATTGAATGAGCTTCGCTCATGCCATTGTAGATATTGATTCCAAATATTGGCACAAGACGAGCATTTTTGGAGGTGTAGGTAAGGAGATTACTGTGATCTCAGCGCTAAACTGATTCTTGTTTTATCAGCCTCGAAATGATGAAAGCCGAAGTCGACCACAGCGGAATTTGAACTCAGAGCGTAAAGACGGACAAAATGCCGGTAAGCGGTTTGGCCAGCGCCCTCAAGCTGTGGCGAATATTCTCGCATAGATTAAGGCTGATTTGTTTGCATGGCGTTCGTCCTTATGTTTGAGTTCAAATACCCGCCGAGGTTTGACTTCCCCCCCCCAAAAAAAAATTGTTGGTCGTGTGCCGAAATTTGAAACCGATATTCTCACATGGAATATTGTATTCGGACAACACCATTGATATGAAATCAGTGAAATGATCAAAGTTATAAACGAATTTAAGCATTGCTTGACCATTGATTTTCTCCTCATATCATCTGAATAATCATGCTTATTGAATAATTATTACGTCAACACTAGTGGTGATTTTTTTTCTTGAGCACTAGAACCCATACGTCCTATGAATAACCGAGATCACAGCAATACCCATAAAAGCGACACCAGTGCATTGCGGGATTCAGGACAAGCAGTATTTTGAGGGGAGGGGGTATTCGATTTCAAATATCATGTGTTACCTATGATTTCATTCGCTATTTTCAACATTGGTGTGTTGGCACAATAAGAAGCACATTGAACAAAATACCGCAAAGCAATTTGTCCGATGCACTAATGATTGTGCCAGCTCGCCAGTATTGAAAATGGAGAATAAAATTATAGATGACTCATGATGTTCGTGAATATGTACTTTGATAGTGCATTAAGATGTTCGAGCAGGGTGAATTATCCATATCCAGAAATTGGTTTGAGAATGAATCCATTTTCACAAAAACTATATTATGTCTTCTATATCATTCGTGGTGTAGATATATATTCGCATACAAGAAATGAGGGTCTGTATGTAAACTACATCTACATTTACTCTATGTAGAGAAAGTCGACCAACGAAATTATGCTCAAGTATATGTCAGTTTATTGCTACTATGTGTAAGTATTCTTTCCAATTTCATTAAATTCCACAAATATGAAGATATGTTGTAATATAGAGTTATTTCAAAATGGATTGGGATATATCCGCTGTAAATATTATATTTGTGAAATACCTGGTTTGCCTGCCGAATCACTACGACGAATTTAACGTAAAAACCGAACTGTTGATAGTTCGCTTGAATAGCTGTCTGACATTCATATTAACCGAACAAGTTGCATCTCTCAAATGAAACTACGTTTATGTCATAACTCAAATATTTCATTTTTCCTATATCTCCTATATTAGTGAATACATAACAAACAGGACGGATATTAAATTAGAATTTTTTTCTTGTATTTGAATAAAACATTACCGTGTGTGATGAAATGATTTCTGTATTATTCTGCATATCTCCGTAACGAAATATCCAATTTGTCATGGTTTAACATTTCATTTCCAAGTTGCACAGCAATTTCTTTGCA
The DNA here is from genome assembly GCF_001194135.2 of Octopus bimaculoides. Lineage (NCBI taxonomy): Eukaryota > Metazoa > Mollusca > Cephalopoda > Octopoda > Octopodidae > Octopus > Octopus bimaculoides. The sequence continues at coordinate 92,461,432 of NC_068987.1, forward strand.
ACGCAGTAGGAGTAATAATTTACTTGCTACATAACATGAGATATATCATGCGTTAACATCAGACTGCTTGCTTTGCCTAGGGCTTCCATTATTGACTTAATAACATGTTTATAGATCTCACATAACTGCTTGCTAACTGTTAAGATAAGACACATATGCATTAACACACATAAACACACACAATCTTCCAAATAAACACACAGACGTGCGTGCATCAAAACGCATACACAAATGTAACAGCGCACTTACAAAGCATTTTCACTTTAATACAGATTTCCTATTTCTTCCACTTTATTTCAATATTGCCATAGAAAACTCTGCCGTCGTCACTACAGATTTAGTCCTTCATGTATTACACATTGTTTATTACAATTACACATCATTCTTCTTCTTCTTCTTCTTCTTCTTCTTCTTCTTCTTCTTCTTCTTCTTCTTCTTCTTCTTCTTCTTCTTATACTTCTTCTTCTTCTTCGTCTTCTTCTTCTTCTTCTTCTTCTTCTTCTTCTTCTTCTTCTTCTTCTTCTTCTTATTTTTCTTCTTCTTCTTCTTCTTCTTCTTCTTTGTCGTCGTCGTCGACGAAAAATAATATAACAGCAAGAATAAGAAAAACAGTAACAACAACAACAACAACAACAACAACAGCGCCAATAATAATAATGATGATGATGATGATGGTAATAATAATAATAATAATAATAATAATAATAATAATAATAATAATAATAATAATAATAATATTAATCGTTTCTACTATAGGCACACGGCCTGACTGTTATGGGGAGGGGTTAAGTCGATTAAATAGACCCCAGTGTTCAATTAGTAGGTTCTTAATTCATTGACCCCAGAAAGATGAAAGCTGCAATCGATCTTTAGCAAAATTAGAATTCGGAACGTAAAGACGGATGAAATGTCGCTAAGCATTTTGCCCGACTTGCTAAACATGCTGCCAGTTCACCATCTTGAAAAAGTAGAATTTCCTTCAGTACATAACTGATACTTTATTTATCCACCCCAGACAGATGACTATTTGAACAACAACAACATCGACGACGACAACGACAACTACTACTGCTACTACTACTACTACTACTACTACTACTACTACTACTACTACTACTAACAATAATAATAATATTAATAATAATAATAATAATGATAATAATAATAATAATGATAATATCATAGTAGGTGCCTTAGGTATAATAAAAAAAATATTCAGACAAATACATAACAAAAATACCAGGACTTACAAATATATATAACATACAGAAAATTGCACTACTGGGTACTGCACACATTCTACGCAAAACACTTTCAATACAGTAAA
>NC_068987.1:92463048-92468048 GCF_001194135.2 Octopus bimaculoides
TAAACTACTGAGCAATAATAATAATAATAATAATAATAATAATAATAATAATAATAATAATAATAATAATAATAATAATAATAAGAAGAAGAAGAAGAAGAAGAAGAAGAAGAAGAATTATGATAATAATAATAATGATAATAATAATAATAATAATCAGTGAAATAATCAAAATTTATAGAAAAATCCGCAAGCTACTGACTTGTAATAAGATGCACCATGCACGGGCAGACGTGAATCGTCTTTACCTTTCCAGAGCTCAGGGATGTCGTGGCTTGATCCAGCTTGAGTTTACGTACAAAACCACCACAATCGGACTGGCCAAATACCTTGAATCAACCAACGATAGGATGTTGAAACTTGTTGAAAAACATGAAATATTATAATAATAATAATAATAATAATAATAATAATAATAATAATAATAATAATAATAATAATAATGATAATAATAATAATAATAGCCTCGATTTAATACTAGGCAGTTGCGTGAATGGCGTCTGAACGTTACTGATCAGAGGTGTTAACATGTGCGTGTTTTGTCTTGGAATAAAAGATAGGCTACAGCAAATATTCTGCTTAATAACGTAGATTTACTTGCGATTTGTTTGACCTTAACGAGATCACGCGTCGGAGTCGTGGGAGAGCATCATAGCCATGTGTTGATATGAATTCTTTGTGGTTCGAATAATTTACCTCTGGAAACATGTGTGTTTTGTTCAATTTCTTTATTGCCCACAAGGGGGCTAAACATAGAGAGGACAAACAAAGGGGTTAAGTCGATTACATCGACCCAGTGCGTAACTGGTACTTAATTTATCGACCCCGAAAGGATGAAAGGCAAAGTCGACCTCGGCGGAATTTGAACTCAGAACGTAACGGCAGACAAAATACCGCTAAGCATTTCGCCCGTTATGCTAACGTTTCTGCCAGCTCACCGCCTTCCAAATGTGTGTTCTGTTCAACATCCATCAACAACACTTATTGAAGGATCTTTTAAGCGGGATGTGCTAATCAACATGAAGACATTTGCAAGCGAGCCCCACCTGCAAGTTCATGCGGTGTTTATCTTGATATTAGATCACCACGAGACGCACATATAGCTCTTATGCATTTTGTCTGGTGTGCATGTATCAGGCGGGTTGTGATGATGGGTGTATTGTGCTTTGCATATTTGTACCCCATGTCACTTTCATGACATGTGCTGCTCTCTCACTCAATAAAAATATTAATAGTAACAATAGCGACAACAGCAACAACAACAACAGCAACAACGACGATACGACAACAACAAGAAGAATTGTTGTTATTGTTGGGGTGATGGTTGGGGTGGTGTCAATATCACCTAAACTTCTATACCTAAAATGACTTCTTTTGTGACAAAAATCTATTAAATTCTTATTCTCTCTATTATTATCATCTTTACTGGTGTTGTTATTGCTATTGTATTTGCTCTTATTAATAATACTATTGTTGTTGATTGTGTTGTTCCCGCTATTATTATGGCGTGTTCATCGTGGACTCAAGCGTTTTGTGAGTTCAGCTTAGAGGACATTCCTTTTCATGACAATGTAATGAAAATGTTTTTCTGTCTTTCTTTCTCTTGTACATTTATCAATAAAACCTTTCGTGTATTTGATTGCCTACTGAATTGTAGTGGATTGATTAAGGAGATTCATCCTCAAACATTATATCAATATGTACATATTTGAACGTCTTCATAATTTTGTAAGTTTCCATTTTGATTGGTTAAGCCGTCATTCAATTTTATCATTTTTGAGTTAACAGGAAATGGTGAGAGCTTCAAATTTGGTGACAGTGACTACTTACCCAAAATGTTTACCGAGCAAATTGAAAAAAACAGTTACATCGAAATATGACAACGCAGGAAAGAAACGGCTGGCAGGTGTTAACGCAATCATATACGAAATTAATAAAAGAATCCTCAAACACAAAAAAATGCTCTGTGCCAACAATGACATCAGAAAATGCACCTAATTATGCAGTAGCTCTAGTAGAAGGAAAATATTAATGTAGTATTTCGCAATGCCGATGCAATATTTGCCGATATTTTTCCGTAGGAAAAGGAAGGGAAATGTGGCATACAACAGTTTCCTAAAAAGGTACTCAAAAAACATATGAATAAAGTATGGCAAGGTATGTACTCTATCTATCTACTGGGGAAGTACATATGAAAATACGTACCTTATAATTAGAGACAGTCTCTCCATTTCCGAAATTGCTTTCAGTTTGCGCAAGGTCTATTCACAACAATGGAACATTTAAGCACACACGGAATATGTGTCTCTCCTTAGTAAAATGTGGAGCTATATCTAACAATGGCTGTGTTATTTATGACACATCCAATTATTGGCAGATTCCACTGTAATATTTCATGACCCTCCGCTGTATAAGCGACAATGATAGGCACCTTCCTACTCTCTGGTGACCAAACGAGACTGGCTTGTGGAAAAGTGCGGAAACCGATAGTTTCCAGTCTGGTGAAGGTTTTACTACTTCGTCATTTGGAAGGGGAACGATGGTGGAGAGGATAATTCTGTTCTCCTGTAAGTTCCTTAAATGCTAGGAAACGGCAGGAATCAATAGGTTTAGTCTCAGCATGCATATGTACCTGAGAGCAAATTATGTTGAATAAGAATTTTCCTTGATAGTTATGATGATCAAGAGATTTCTCTTTGAATATGTGTGCTGTTCCTCACCACTCACTTTTATATCATGCATTTATATATTGTTCGTATCTTTTATGCCATCCTGCTTTTCCCATTCAATTTCTGTTCAAACAACTACATATTTTCAATTTCTGTGAAATGACACATTCATCGCTCAACATGTTGGCAAATATACGCCCCAAGGTGGGTTTTTCTATTATATTACTTTACATTAGAACACTGCAAAGAGCAAAAATCTAAGGTGGCTACTTGTAACGCCGCTTCATATATTAGCCAGTGGTCTCTATTGACAGCCCATATGTCAAACCAGTGGTCCTGCTAAATGCCAGATTTCTATTATCAAATCAGCGGAAAAACCAATACCAGAAAGAGATAGTTACTTGTAACCAAGTAATATGCATGGCACCAACAAAAACTTATCAGATCACTCACATGGCTGATGCTGAGAACCACAGCGAAGCAGGCTGTATTTCAAACTGACAAAAGAAAAGGTACTCATGATGGAACTGCCTTGTACATCCGGGAAGATGTCACCCTTGTAGTACTGTTGCCAAATGCATACTACATACTAAACATATGTATAGGGTAATATGTACTATATATTGTCCAAAGGAAGATCCAAATCATAGGGACTCATTCGAAGAGAACCTCAAAAATATAGAACCATTAACTAACCTAGATGACAGACTTCACATACTTCTTCTAAGAGACCTCAATATCCCTAATGTCGAATGTCCCTCAGGCCGCCTTTTTAGCAACCTGAATTTCTAAAAAGATGATTGGAAAGGTATTCAAAAAGACGTCCTAGAAAAAAACGGACTCCCCAGTCTCTGTACGCAGGATATTGATCTAAAACTATAGTACTTTATGACCATCATGCATGAAATATGCAGTAAGTTTGTTGAAGAGAGAATGTCAAAGCGACACAAAAGCATAATCCCCAGGGATAGAAAGATTCTAATCAGACATGCTGCAAAATCCCAAATCGATAATCAAACCGCTAAAAGATAGCGAAAATCTAATCCTAAACAAACACTGCTTGAGATTGAATATCAACTCAAATCGATTACATAGACATAGAAAAAACTGATGTAATATCATCCATTGATAAAATGAACTTAAACTCAGCCTTACGCCCTGATGAATTCCCAATAATCCGTTTAAAGCAATTGAAAGGAGCAGAGTCTCTTATCAAAATTCCTTGCAAATGGGAGTTACCAGAACGTTAAAGGAAGGCATAATATGTCCTATCCAGGAGGGAAGTTGCAAAGCGGATGCTAAAATTTATTGGACTACATCTGTCTCTCTAACAACATATGTCAGCAAAGTCATGTGATGACGCTGATCACCTTCCTACAAGATAATGACTCCTTCCTGATAGCCTATATGGCTTCTCTTCGGGAAGAATGTGCTTCACATATCTTCTGCTGAATTATGAGTGGGTGTTGAAACAACTAATAAATCACTCAAACGTGGATGTAATATATATTGATTTTGCAAAGGACTTTGAGAAGTTTGATCGTGGAATGATCTGTCACAATCCACGGCAACTCGGCATAGTGGAAAGCTATGAGAGTCGTTGCATGGCTTCATAAAACACAGAAGCTAGGGAGTAGCAGACACAGGATCTTATCCAAGGTGAGAATATTAGCGAATGGAGTTCCTAAGTTAACTAACATGCAGCAAAAAAGAAAACCCTCCTCACCCAGAAAATTAGGCAAATCGCTGCAGTTGATATAAAGAACAACGCTTCGTTTCATGTACATATCACTAAAGTGGTGGTAATTTGCACGCAAATTGCAACCGGATGGATTCTGAGAAATTTCAGAACAAAGGAGTAGGAAACGATGCTGGTTCTGTGAAGTACATTTTTTCTCAGCTATTAAGAATACCATTCTCCACTGTGGTCAGTTCACAGTGTCAAATAAATAGCAGAGCTTGAGACAGTAGAGCGGAGCTACACATTGAAGAATTTACTAACGGAACACCTGAGCTACAGGAGGAGATCGAAGGAGATACGCCTCTACTCAATGGAACAAAGACGGGTGACATATGCAGTGACATATATATAGAGAGGATCCTAGAGGGATTGACACCAAACGTTGGCATCGTGAGCGATATCAATCTCTAAACTCGACGTCAATACAGGGTACAGCGTTCCATAGGTCCCCACCATCCTGTTTAGAGCGAGTATCAGTTACTCAAAGGCTCGCAGCTATTTAAAATTTTGCCAAAGACGTTGAGAGATCTAGATGAAATCGTATAGGAGAGGTGAAACGAATAAAATACAAGAATAGAAGTGTACAGATG
>NC_068987.1:92469672-92472263 GCF_001194135.2 Octopus bimaculoides
GAATTACTTCCTTGACAGTTTTGAGGGGGGAGGAATTACCTCCATGAAAGTTCAGAGGAAGATACGGAGGGGGAGGAAATACTTCCTGGAAAGTACAGGTGTAATTACGTTCTGGAAATTTCGAACGATTTTCTGGGAAGTTCCGAGCAGAGACATCGGGGAAAGTTCCGAGGACGATCTTCTTCCCGGAAAGTTCTGAGGATGGTACTTCCTGGAAAGTTCCAAAGAGGGGATGAAATACTTCATGGAAAGTTACAAGGTCTTCCTGGAAAGTTCCGAGGATGGTACTCCCTGGCAAGTTCCGTGGAGAGGGCGAATTATTACCAGAAAAGTTCCAAGGTAGGGATGAATTACTTCCTGGAAAATTCAGGGGGAGAAATTAGTTTCTGGAAAGATCCAAGGAAAGGGAGCCGGGGAGGAACTGGAATGTTCCGAGGATGGAACTTTCCAGAGCAGGGGGAGAAAAAACTTCCTGGAAAGTCCTAACGAAGTGGAGTTATTGGAAAGCTTCCTGGAAAGATCTTAGGAGGAGCTATTGCCTCGAAAGTTCCGAGGATGGGACTTCCTATGAAGTCCTGGAGAGTTCCGATGCTAGTACTTCCTGGAAATTCTGAGGTTGGACTTCCTGGAAAGTTCGGATGTCTTCTTGGGAAGTTCCGAGGATTAACTAATTGCTGGAAATTACCGAGGATGGGACATCCCAGAACGTTACGATGGCTTCCTGGAAAGTTCCGAGGGTTTCCTGGAAAGTTCCGAAGGCGGGATTTTCCGGAAAGTTTCGAGGGATCCCTGGAAAGTTCTGAGTTATTTCTGGAGAGTACCCAGGATAAACTACTTCCTGGAAAATTTTGAGGAAGAGATTTCCTAGAAAGTTCCGCGGTTTTCCTGGGAAATTCCGAGGATGAACTACTTCTTGGGGAGTTCCGAGGATGGGACTTCCTGGAAAATTGTGATGGTTTCCTGGAAAGTTCCAAGGCCTATCTGGAAAGTTGCGAGGATGAACTGCTTACTGGGAAGGTCCGAGTGTAGTGCTTCCAGGAAAGTTCCGAGGTCTTCCTGCAATGTTCCGCGGTTGGGGCCTCCTGGAAAGTTCCTGGAAAGTTCCGTTCACTTCCTGGAATGTTCAGCATGATAATCCAAATTTATACTCCCGGCTTTACTGCCGTTCATATCACGGTCTTTGCTTCTCTGAACTACTTGCCTTCTGAACACTTGTCATCTGAACTCTTGTTGTTCACACCATTTTTGTCGTTTCCAGCATCCCAAATTCTACCTTTTTATTGAGTCAGCCAAAAGTTAACGAAGAAAAATAATGCTGTTAATCTCAGCAGATTATGAGGGCTTGCATAATCCCAAGGGCTGGTCCTTCTTCTCATCCATTACGAGAAAAGAAAACGAATATCTTATTCCTGTTTTGGGAATAGATGAAAACCAAATAGCTTTCTTTAGGCTTCTCCTGATTCCTATTTTATGCTTTCGACTCAGCAAGAATGACAACCAAGTAGACTTCGGCTGGAATTAGAAGGAATATATGGAAAAAATGAAATGTTTATTACCGAAGTGTATATAATTCGGCGGTCTTCAAATGTAGCATTTACACCAATTTAGAGGGCACTGGAATAATTTTCCTGCTATATTAGTCTACAAATTATACATTAAAAGCTGGTATGCATATTCAGTGGAAACCGTACTTCTGTATATCAACGCCTCGAATTATGAATCAGTTATGCAGAAATGCATTATGTAAAAGGATGCGAACATATGTTAAGCATTAAACATAGCTATTTGATTTTTATGCTTTTGTGTCACTTTGGAAAACGTTTCAAAATCTGCAATACTTTAATTTGTGGCGAATCAGCTTCACTGAAACAAAAAGGTAGAATTGACTTCTATATATTTATATCATCTAGTTGATAGAAAATTTTTATTCCATTGATGTTTGAGCACGGGAGTTAAAATTGACGTCAATATATAGTTCAGGTTATTTTGTTTGGCACTATAACGGTTGTGCCATCCACTGCTATGGGTTTCATAAATATATTGGTAAGGAAAAAATCACAAGAAAACGAAGTATTTTCACCAAGTACATCAAAAGTCAAACACGAATGAATTCAATTATTGCAGACTTAACACAACTTTCAATTATGTCTCCACTTTTAGCCAAATAACATTCCACCTTAAAACATTTCATACTTGAATGTTTGATCTAATTATCCCAACTTCAAGCGTAAGTATCGTGGGAGGAGGGCGATAGTATTTCTTTATTCTGACAAACTAAATTTCATTGCTGAGATTTCGCTATGACCAGATATGTGCAGACTTTTCTTTGGCACGTTCTCAACAGAAACGGCTGAGGTTATTTATCTAGCTAACATAATATTCCCAAACCCACCTGATGTGGTTACGAATTTTGCCGAAGCTAGAGAACGAATACATAATCTCCTTAAGGCTAATTCACGAGAGAAATCTCTCGTGAGGTCAAGTGTATTATTCAATAAACAGGATTTCGGGAACGTAACTTTCAATATATGTATGTAAGTATACACAGTTCCACACGCATACATAAAAAATAAAGCATATATACATATGTA
>NC_068987.1:92472407-92477778 GCF_001194135.2 Octopus bimaculoides
ATATATATATTCTTTTATTCTTTTATGTTTCAGCCTTGAGGTTGCGGCCACGCTGGGGCATAATTCTAAGTACATGTACATACACATATTTCAAAATACAATTACAAGCGTAGTTATATGGATACACTCATACACATACGCATACACGCGAAACACACACACACACACACACGCTCACACATTTACACAATTGTGTATACAAAATACTTATGTAGCTCTCTCTCGCTCTCTCTGTATATATGTATATATATAAATGCACGTGTTTTTGTGTGTGCCTCTATTATGTACATATATGCACGTATGGGTGTATATATTGTACGGTCCCTATGCGTAACATGGTGCATATATTTGCGCAAGCACGTTTTGATTTGGATATGCGCGTAAATAGATAGAAGAGAATATACATTTATGCGTGAATGTTTCGATTTTGCTTGTTTATGTAGATGTGTTTAATTGTATATTCTATGCTATAGGAACGAGCATAAATATCTTCATTTTATCTCTATAAATATTATGCGTTAGTAAACTGTATGTACGATTCCAATTATTTATCAACGCTCAAAAAATTGAATTCATATCAGACGAATTCGCTTGTAACGTGGTGTTTGTGCGTATTACGAAAAACATACCAACAAGCATTAGATTCAGGCATACACATGCATTTCAACTATTTCTTTCGTATCTTCGTAATTCTACGTTCAATTCCTCTTCACAGCGAAGTAGGCAAGTGGTTTGTTTTTAAAGAAAAAATACTGAACAGGCGAATATTTTAGGAATTCAAAATACGTATCCTCTGCTGAATGGACAGACTCCGCCTCTCTAATGATGTGGCCCATGGATCCCGTCTCGCACCATTCGATCGCACCAGACCACGGGCATCACGGTTATATTCTTATTAGGTGGATTCGTACAAGCCATATATTATGCTAGATGTAGACCTATAGAAAACTTGAACTCCACGTTCCAGTTCAACTCGAATCTTTGGGATTCTAAAACGACTTCATAAATTTAACATGGGTTATCTTTGACCTGGTGACTGTAGCTACTATCTCTGTTCCCGCTTGAAGCTGCACACACCCTACCTCAAATGGAAAAACGAACTATCCTTCTGTTCTCATTGTGAGCTATCATAATAAACTTTAATCCAATGTCTACTGGTAAGCGGCTAACATTAGTTTAAGCATAGCTGGTACATGCACAATGGCATGATGCATAGTGACAACTGACTCGAGTGTAATTACAATCTACTATCACACGTTAGCTGTGTTTGTCAGCTAAACGTATATGTAAACTGACTTTATCATAACGGTTAACTTTCTACGCTGCAGTTGTTACTGAATTATAATATACTATTATACTGATACCGGCACTCTGTCTGACCTGTCATCTAAATTCTATATTCTAGAATATACAATGAGAGAATACGACGTATAATATTCACTAAATAGGAGAAATAGTAAACATTTTAATCCACACTTAGATATACACTGTAAATGAAAACATGTTTCAGCCAAGAATATATTGAATCTCTCGTAACAAAGTCAAACCTACACATCACAAATGATTCGAATTTTCCCCAAGACACCTGATGAAGGCTGGAGGGTATATCAGCCGAAACGTTGGGTTAACAACAAACAAGATGAGGACAAATATCTATCAATTGTAAATAATGTAAATAAACATTTCTTATGATCTTTTGTTCATATTTTCGATAAAGGCAGCGCATTGTTCTTCTTAAAAATGTAACATTTTCTAAATACAATCCATACACAATTATAAAATTAATTCTCATAATATACTATATATTATTATAAGAATCAATCTAAATTAGCCAGGTTACCTCCTTCGATTAAGTACCCGCAAAAACTTCACGTGAGAGGTATATGAATTATCATTTTTATTCGTTTCTCTGTCATATGAGTTACAAAAGTAATACCAACATTGATTTATCTCAGAATGAACCCGACTCTTTTGGACGTTACTATTCGTTGTTGGTATCTTTTGTAAATCTTATATCTTGGACTGTCATTATATAACTTGTTTTATATGTAATGTATCTCTTACATCTACATAATGTTGTTATTTAGAATAGCATTCAAAATTACGAAATAATAAAAATATTCTGGAAACAAAAGTATCGATTTTACATCTTCTGTTACACGCTTGTACACATACATATACACAGGGAATCACGTGATTTAGATTCTTTGTAGCCGAGAGACTGAATATGTAATCGTATGAGAAAATGAGAATTAACAATAGAGTTGTTAGACTAATGTTATTTCTGTTGAATATATTCTGAACAAATGTTCCACAAATGTGTGAAAGCTGAAAGCATAACTATGAAATTTATTCATGTATTCTCTTGTGAGAAAACCATCGATCACAGCAAAGTAAACCATGGAAACTATTAGTAAGCTTTCACATACTCTAGCGCGCCATTATCGAATTTCGCCTGCCTTGTCTTTCTCTCACGCCTTCTACTAACTTTCACTTACCGCTGCCTTATTTATCATCTGTTAAGTGAGGTGAATCAAATGTCCAGCACTTTTTCCAACAGCTCAGCGTTTCCACTGTCCACTTATTTGCAAACTTAGTACGATACCAACATACGGATAAGTGACTTCTCGACCGTTTCTGGTAATTACGCAGTTATCTTGGATAGCTGTCATGGCCGTTTGATGATGTATGTGTGCGCGTCTTTCATAGCACCCGAAGCTTGTGCAATTGTAGTCAAAACATATGGAGAACGATGGCAATAATTATGGTGATGATGATTGAGAGAATCAATGCCAACTCTGTATCGACCTGAATAAAAATATAGTTATTTACAGAAAGACTTCGTAAGAAATACCCTTTGTTTTAGAGATGAGGTCGGAGAGGTAAATAAGAACTTAAAGAATAGCCAAGTCAGTGGTTAAGCGCGATTTTACTCCATTTCTAATGTAACGCTATGGTAGAGTAAGGAGTTAGAGGTTCATATTAAACTGTCATATCAACTGTCATTGGTGTAACCGTTATGCAAGCTTATAGATTACAAAAGTAGAACACATTTGAGTTGTCTTCTGTATCACTCCCATTCTATGTGTACCAAAATCTCACAGTAACTCGTTGGGTAAAAACCAATCAGTAGCCCATCCTATCGTGGTCACGGTTAAGGCCTATGCTGTAGTATCAGAAGATCCGACACTTGCTGTGGACCCAAAACATACGTTTCTCAAGTTTATTAAGTAATTGCTATCTGCTAATATAAAATCCAAGCATACTTCAAGGGAATTCCCTACGCTCCTCTTACCTAGGTAGGGCCGGGCACTATTCGTCACCGACCAATTCAAAAACTATAGTTAACATTACTCCCGTCTAGATTATGAATATATCTCGCTATTGATATAGAGAAACTAAGGAATGGTTTGGAAAAAATACGCTTGGCAATGTCCCCCTTTCCTGACGTTGAAGGTGGCTACAATTTAAAACGATAATATTATGAATCTCAACCACACATTGATACCCGGCATTTCGGAGCAAAGATTAGGTTTAAGACTTTGTAAATGATTTCGAGGAGGATAATAGAACATGCCCGGGCAATAATTTTCTGATTTCTTTGTCCTGATTTCTTTGTCCAAATCTGATTTGTCCCCTACCTACTCAGATTGATTAGCTCCTCTACATTCGCTTTGTCCGTATTAACTAGAAGTGTTTATACAGAATTTCATATATCGATGCGGTATTTCAGCAAGTAAAATAGGGAATTACCATTGAGGCAGTATTTTTGCTTGAAAATTTGTTACAGGAATACCATCTGTTTTGTAAGTTCGGTAGTTAAAACTTCTATCACACATTTCCACATATTTTACTTAATCGGACTATAATTTTTGTTAGAAAGATTACACATCTGACAGAAGTCGTAGTAGATATTATCTATTTATTTACATATTTCTCTGCCCTAGGATCCATATTGTATTTCTTCGAGATAGCTATGTTGTCTTCGGACTCCGGCCAGGTCACGGTCCTGGTCTATCTATTTTTGCTTTACACACTCAAGGAGAGCTTAGCAAACATTTGCCATGACTGTATATGCACGTCACTCCTATATGTACGCCACTCTTCATATATATTCAGACATGTGAAAAGTAAAAAATGAGAAAATGTCCGTAAGCCTATTGCAGATATTTTAGTTAGTCCGTCTCATTCAAGATATGCAACAACCTAGCTAAATAGTTAGATGCCAAATTGGAGCTATTTTCGAACCTAGAATCCCTATTAAAAGCGAAATGAGTGACTCTGCATCTTTTATAGTAGTTTATCTAGGGCTCATATGAACATCACTGAAGGCCTGGCTAGGAACATATTGTTTAGGGTTTCAAATAAATATCTCTGTAAACGTAAGATTTTTCAATATGACACAGGGTGTTATTACGTGGTACTCTGTAAGGAAAGGTATAGCTGATTTCTATTGTTGACACCAATCTTAATGAAATATTAAGGAAACTAGCAATCGTGTGGCGGCAACAGGGAAATGCTGCAGAGCAACTCCAGACGATGACATAGCATAACGTAGAGCTGCTACGCCGGGTCTTGTGAGGGACATCTGTTGGAGAGTCGCAGTAGCTCTCTATCTATGAATACAAAAGTAACCTTAACTGGCGCCTATTACAATAAATCGAGAAGAATTAAGGAAGCCGGCATAAGAAGTGGACTGGTTGTGTCGGCCCGAAATCTCGACTACAATTGGGCCGGGAAAAGCGAGGATACAAGATAACACTTCTGATGGGTTTAAACTCCTCTCAGCGGGGAACAGACAGAGGAAAAGGCGCGTAGTAAAGCTTGTCTTCTTTCTTAACGTTAAAACACATACCCCCGCTATAGCTTTTCAAATTCTCGATAGGGACATTTCCTCGGAGCATAGGTTTTCTGGTATTTTCAAAAGAAATACCATTAAGTTGTCTCACACCGTCGCATCCAAGACAGTTAGTATTATAGCAGTTTTCAAAAGAGAAAGTGCGTCAGATATAATACTGAGATAAATATTAGGACAGGAGCCGACAGCCGACAGCTTACGCAATAACGTTTTCAGATGTAGTTTTCAAAATATCAAAGATATGCAACCGGTAATCCGTGTTTATTAGGCAAATCTGCCCTCCGTCTTCAGTGTGTAGAGATACCTAATTTCTCCATCCTGAAGACATAGCGGTCGGTGGACCTATAACACCATACTTTCACTCCTCAGGTCTTTAAAATTTGTTCTGTTGATAAATGATTTTATATACATTTATAGATGAATGTTCATCGCCTGAATATCTCAGTCTTTGCTTTCTCTCTATTTACACACACACACGCACACACACACACACACACACACACACACACACAC
>NC_068987.1:92478023-92478914 GCF_001194135.2 Octopus bimaculoides
AGAATAAATTTCTGTCCATGTTGTGTGTGATGATATTTACGAGTGAATGACTTCACAAATAGAAAAATAAGGGGAGGTAATTGGTTATCGTTATTATTGTTATTGTTGTGGGCAAGGGAGATAACTTTTCAGGTTTCGGTAAGGGCATATATATGCACACACAAAAAGAAAGTTTCGAAAAACTTGTTTAATGAGGGGATTTATGTACAGTGATGTAATCGCGAAAAGAAATGTGTAAAAAAGATAAAAGTTGGTTATGCGTGCATATTAAGACGTGTTCTGTAATTTTCAATGAAAAAAGTTTCTTTATTTAAACGTTCTTGTGGAGAAATTGCGTCTTTGCACTGGTAAAAGGGGAAGACTGTGAAATTTGGTTTGATGTTATCAGCATATTTTTCTATATGTTCTCTGAAAGGAATTTGCCTGTATTGCGGAAAACCGATTTGCTCTTTATGTAGAGTAGTTCTCTGTCTCAAGGTCATACTATTCTGTCCAATATAGTTGTGTCCACAACCCGAGGAGGTTATTACATAAATTAGGTTCTGAGAGGCACAAGTGAAACTAGTTTTAATTGTGAAGCTCTGTCCTTGTTTGAAAAAGAAATCCGAGCCTTCAAGTAAGTTGGGGTAGGTTCCACAGTTTAGGTGTCCACATTTTTCAGCCGCTGGTTTCGTGGTTGTAAAGCTTCACATTTATTAGCAGTTTCTTTAGTTATATGTGTTGCTTTTTGCATTTGATGAGTTTGTGCGTTTTCAGGATGTCGTTCGTTTTTGGATCTCTAGTTAGTAAAGCGAAACCGGTCGATATTCTAAAAATTATATTAAAATTATGTAAAGTGTGTGTATTTTCCTTTTTTAATTTCTTATATATATTACAACTCACCACGTGGGG
>NC_068987.1:92479728-92481091 GCF_001194135.2 Octopus bimaculoides
TATATATATATATATATATATATATTGTCTAGAAAGACGTGTGCACAAGCTGCGTCTAATTATGGAGTGTTATATAAGTAGATATTTGATTTACATATACATGAACAGACGCATATCCATTGTTAATGTAGGTCGAGTATATTAAAAGTAGAAGAAGCATAGCGATCAATTATTATTTTAGCACGAATGGAAACAAACTATATCGGAATATGCATATATTGATACAAATTGAAATATTCGAACACGTGAGAAAGGTATTAACAGTATATTATCATCCAGAAGGTTTTTCGCTGTAAATATATCGAGTCACCTCACAGCCTTGCCTCATCAGGCTGTGGGATGCAGGCATTTCGGATTGGCTATCACTTCATCAGTAACGACTCGGAACTGTATGTATCCAACAATCTGGCGAGGAGATGCTGTGAGCTGACCCGGTATACTAACACCTATTTGTCTGCTGCTCGAAATTGTCCCTACGATGCTACACGGTGAACAGCTTCCCTTTGGGGTTCGAATGCTCTTGAAGCATATTTGAACTGGTAACAAATTTTAGACTTGAAGCAATTTATATTTAAGGAGGTGAAGGAAAGAGAAGGAGAAGAGAAATAGGAAGAGGAAGGCGAGGAGAAGGAGGAAGAGGAGGGAGAGGAGAAGGAGGAAGGGAAAGGCGTGGAGAAGGAGGAAGAGAAAGGCGAGGAGAAGGAGGAAGAAGAAGGGGAGAAGGAAGAGTATATTAGTTTTGACCGTTCACTTAGTTCCTTAGTTCCTTAACAGGACATATTAAATTTAAAGAAGACACCACCGCGAATTGAACACAAGTCTTAAACAGAACGACACAAAATACCTGAGGCATAATAGGTTGATTTTCTCCAATTCTTCTTCTAACACTGGTAAAAAAATCGTATGATATTAGAAAGTCAAATATATGTATGGCTGTGATAAAATCGATTTCAAAACACTATTCGTAATTATGCTTTGAGATCAGAGAGGATTGTAATGCATGCAAAGCAGACCTCGCGAGAGTTCACTCTCAGAACCTAGCTGACACGAAACCAGATAGGGAAGGAACATTCTAATCTTGTTTTAAGCATATACACATGTACACATACATACACGCACATACACTCACTCTCTGCCTCCCTCTCTCTCTTTCTCTCTCTCTCTCTCTCTCTCATACACATACACGGAGGCCTATTTGTGTGTTGTGTGTATAACTAGAGATACATATTTCCTTGTTTATGTAGATGTGTTTGAGCGTCTGCACGTACGCACAAATATATACGTTTACATTTGTGGATTATGTAAGCGTGTATGTACGTATGTATGTATGTATGTATATTTTCGTGTGTGCGTATGTATGAGA
>NC_068987.1:92481835-92486878 GCF_001194135.2 Octopus bimaculoides
TATATATATATATATATATGTATATATATATATATATAATATTTTATGTATATTATATATAAATATATATATGTATACATATATATATATATACATATATATATATATAAATGCATACGTATATATGTATATATATATATATATATAGATAGATAAATACACACATATATATATACATATAAATATACGAATACATGATTATATCTTATATAAACACATATATACGTATATATATATAGATATAAATGTGTACAAATATGTATGTGCACGTGTAAACACGTATATATGTGCGTCTGTGTATACTTATATACATATGTACACTTGTGCACATGTGTGAATATGTGCGTATGCACACACACATACATACTTACATGCATACACACTTGCTCTCATACACATATATACAGATAGACAGAAAGGTGGTACGTCGGAGGGAAACTGAGAGTGCGATGAATATGTTTGAGAGAGACTGTGAGCAGCAAATAGAAAATGTAAATGAAAATTTTATTGATAATTCAATAGAAAACCAACATTTTGGAAAATAAAAAATGAAAAAAATACAGCTGAAATGTTTAAATTCAAGATGACTACCGCTGAAATCAGAGATTAAAGCAGAATTAAATTATTCAAGAAACCCTCTTGTGTGACCAAAATGCCTAGGAGAATACAATGTGTGGTATTTTGCATTCTTATTGCGTGGAAATTAGGTTCATAATGAATATAAAGTGAATATTGGAACCTGTTTCGTTCGATATTTTCTTGATATCTTGTTTCTTCATTTATATTGTCATTCCTTTCTCTTCATTTGCTCTTTCTCGGCATTTTCGAATATAATTATATTTTGAATTAGGGAATCATTTTTCCTATTATTTTTATTTCCATAAATTATTTCAATTTTTGCTGCAACAATGTTTTATTCTCTTTCCTTTTTAAATATTATTCAAGACAATGCTAATGGTTTAAGACTCTCCTCATCAATGCCTGATTTCTTAATACAAAACAATTAATGGCGGTGCCCCAGCATGGCCACAGCTCATGAGCTGAAACTAGATAAAATGAAAATGAAATGAAAATGCCGATGCTGCTGATTTTGTCTTTACAGCAACTTTTCGAGCTTTTAGTAAATTCATAGCCCTAATAAACACAATACATTTACTACAATAGTGGTTGTAATAAGAAAATAGTTCGTAATTTTGGTATAAAGCCAGTAATTTTCAGGAAAGAGATGTAATCAACATATTCGACAATGCACTCGGTAATTTGTTGTAACGATCCCAGAAAGAGGAAAATCACCTCATATCGGCTGGTTTTGAACTCGGAAAGTAAGTCACTACAATAAAGACCATGAAACTTTTGTCACTCTTTGTGCATCTCATGTACGTCCACGTCAACGTTTGTAGAGTTTATCTTGAAACTATAATGTACCGCCCGATCAGAGATTTTTTGGAAATTTTCAAAGAAGATTAATCAGAAAGGTTTCCGAAATATAACAACCAGTTGATTCTTGTCCACGCCATAAGTCTGATGGAAAAGTTAATCTCCCTTTCCCGTCATCAACCCTCAATAGAACAGCAAAAGTGAACCTTTCACAAGTTGTGTTGCTAGACTGCAAATGATTATAAGCGTGTGATGATACTCTAAGTGCAGGGAGGACTGTCTCGGTGTACGCTTCGTCCAAGGCTGCAGCTAACTCAAAAAGACAGGCCATGTGAAAATGAGGTATCGCAACTTTAACGAATATCAACATTTTATTAGAGGACGTGTATAACAAATAGAGAGCCAGACCAGTGGAAGAAGTTACTTCTACAGAAAGCTGGAGAATAATTCGTACGGTCTGGTGAGATGTGAATTGGGGTAAGGTACGACAGCCAGGCAATAGAATATAATGGAGGCGATGTAACCGTTTGCATTCTGTTGCAACATAGAGCTTTCCCTTGATTTATTTCTAGGTCACTTTGCTCGTCATATCTTAAAAGTCGTTCTCAATTTGTAAAGCTGGACCGACTCAGACCCCAACAAACTTAATCAGTTGGTCCATCTAGCATTCAGGGTCTCTGGGAATGCCTAAGTGTCGAGCTACATGCCCATTGACTTTTCATTGTTTAGCAAATTAGCTCGGCGCTGATCACCTCAATCAAAGTGATGTCTGTATACGTTGACACTGTCTTTTTACATCCCACTTAGAGCCGAATGCTCATCTACTGTTGGCGAACTATCGATGGCTGATCATATCGAAAGCTTTAAACTGAGCGAAGTTGATCCCTGACACATTATTTTTATTTACCCAAACTCTCTATGATGTACTGAATGAATTTGATACTCACGAGGGCAGATCTGTTTGCAGTGGTGCACGTGTTACTATATCACCAATTAGATAATTGACCGCAACATCATCGTTTATACATTAGCGAAAATGTCATCTGGCAGTCACGGGGTTATAGGCCGAAAATTATCATTGATCTTTTTTTTTATTATTTTTGGTCCATTCCCATCAGTGCTTTGTTTGGGTCCTCCCCCCCCCCTTGTTAGTTGCGGTTCCAAACAATTCTGGCACAGCAAAATAAATCTTGTAGCACTGATCATCCACACCATGCGATATGACTCCGTGAACCAAACATTGGTTTCCGTATTTGTGCAGCTGTTCTGGGCCTTTTGTAACGTTCCGTCTCTCTTGCCTAATAAAGACAGCAGGCCATTCTGCTTCCAGCTCGTCAGTTCTCGCTAAGAAAGGCCCGACGCGTTGCTGAAAAGTCACACACATCTACACATCATGATTCGTGAAATACGAAGTTGAGGCTTTCTTTTCACTTTGCGCTTTTGTAACTTAGACCCATCCAAAGAAATTCATCCCCTCGTGTTTTGGAGCATTCGGCTTTACTATAACAATGCATACTCTCGATATGTGTGGTATCCGACCCTTTTATACTGATCTTTCGTATGCAAGCAACTTCTCGCGAGATGCCACTAAGGTACTTCCTACTTCTTCAGAAGTAGATATTGAATGAGGACGTTCTAAAGGGGAGAGAGAAGAATCCCCGAGAGAATGAATGCAAGGTATCGAGCGGTAACGAAAGTAATACTCTGAGACTAAAGAAACGTTCACACTGCGTTGGAGTGATCCCGATTCTGAAGACGCGCTCAAAGCTAATGCCTTCCGGACTTGTAAGACATATTCAAATCAAATTGATCAGCGCACCATCCATGCAAGATTCTCCATTACTCTGATATTGAGGAGCAACTGAAAAGCTGCATATATTTCCTTGGAATGGAGTTTCATGTGCCTCTATCGATTAAATCAAAGACTGAATGATTCTCTACTGCCATACTGCGCTTCTGTCAAGTTGTGTCACAGTCACAAAAGCCCATTGAGCGGCTTTTGTTCCCTCGTAATACCACATTCATTCAAATAACGAGAACTTCCCGCTCAGTTTCGCAATTCATTCGCTACATTTGCAAATCATTTATTATTACTTGCGTCTTCTTGGCAACTAATTAACTATCCCTCTCGTTTATAATTCTCTATCACTAGTTTCTTACTAAACATTACAGATTATAAACTAATAGCTCTTTTTAGGGCTAATCTCCATCAGTTGGTGTCAGTTGCCACGTCAACTTCCCTCTTGTCACTTTGCGCTTTTGTAACTTGGGACCATCGAAAGAATCATTCTTTAATTCGGTCTCTGTAAGCTTGTTGCGCCGAAAAAGAAGCGATCTCTTTCAAGGAACTGGATACCTGTCTATGCTTAACTGTGATAACAAAATTGTAGGATTTTTTGCCGCCAATTTTAAATTTGGGAAACATATGCTATGCTTATCTTCATGTGGTAGAAAACGCTGCCCATTTACATATACATTGATACATTCAGGATATTCGGTCGATAATTATCGGCCAGATAAAAATTGACCGAGCAAGTTTGCCTGGCTTTGATACACCAACTCAATCCACATTGATTGCGATCCCTATTCTCTGTATCTCTTCGAAATCTATAAATAGTCATTCTAGATATGCCAGGATGAAAGTAAGTCAGAAGAAGGAGGCTGATGGTGAGACGACTAACATCTGGCAAGATAAGGCAACCATCATATATATTCAAGATTTTTGTTCTTATCGGGGCTTCAGCATTCGATCTTGCCATCTCTGTATTATTATTGCATTGTTGAATGAAGTTTAAAGGAGATCCTCTGTAGGAAATTAGATTAACGACAACGGCAACAACCTTATAATAAGAAATACAACAACAATAAAAATTATCAAAACGCAAAACAATCAGTACGACAAACAGCAGCATTAAGAATAAACACAAAATAATTACATCAACTTCTACAACAGAAATAGGAAACGATCAGGAATACTACAACAAAATATACGAAGACAAAATTGAAAAACGACAAATTAAAAAATGTGAAAATAAAAATTAAAAATAAAGGACAAAACAATTATGAAGCAATTATACTTACAAAACAAGTATTAAAATAAGAGCAGTAACAACAACAGCAATAGCAACTACGCTAGAAAATGATAACAGCCGACAACAATGGGAGAGAGAATAAGTGGATGAGCGGGAAGGAGAAAAAGACAGAATGAGATAGAGAGTGAGAGAAGAAGAGAGAAAGAGAAGCAGAAGAAGAAAAAAAAATCAATTTTAAAAATTACCATAGACTTTCAAAGGAGAATTATTTCTTGGTAAGGAACAAAGGCATACATTATAAAGCAACAATATTTTCTCTCTTTTGTGAATTTTACCGTTTCTGTTTACTAATTGTGAAATCAAAAAATTGAATACTTCTCTTCATTATCATCATAATAAGAATAATTAATGGAAAAATAGAAATACTTGCCTTTTCCAGACTTTCTTATTTTCCGTCTATATCCGTTCCCTTTTATTGTTTCATTGTATGTCCCTCCGTCTTTATCGGTATTTCACTCATGTCCACTCTTCATTTTCATATTCTATGTTTCTATTATTCTATTATTTTAATTTTTCCTCCATAAAACTCATTTAATCCAATATCTTTCTTTCTCTGTGTGTATATATATATATA
>NC_068987.1:92487467-92493907 GCF_001194135.2 Octopus bimaculoides
ATATATATATATATATATATATATATATATATATATACGACGAGCTTCTTCCAATTTCCGTCTAGCAAATCCACTCACAAGTCTTTAGTCGCTTCGAGGCTATAGTAGAAGACACTTGACCAAGGTGCCACGGAGTGAGATCTATCCTAAGGACGGTTTTTCCTTCATCGCAGTATCCCTCTGCATCGTGGCCATACAAAAGAATTTTCGGGAATGCAATCATCATTCAATCGAATAAGGTGCCCTACCCATCTGCGCTGAATTCTCAACAGCAATCTTTTGGAACTGGTGATATCACATTTTCCTAAAATTTCAACATCTGATATCTTATCGTGCATTTTATATTTCGAATATTGTGCAGACAGCACACAGGAAAGGTTACAGATTTGTTTATATGTCTGTAGTATGTAGTCCATTCTTCTGCCCCGGACAAAAGCATGCATAAAGTGTCTGCTCTTTTCTACATAGACAAAGTGAATTTTCTCGTCAAACTGCACCAAATGTAACAGGTGACGAAAAAGGCAATATCGTCTCAAATTCCATGTCTAGTAGTAGATCGACGTCACGTGGATCTCGACAACAAATCATTTAATAATATAATACTTTATAGAAGGCAGAGAGCTGGTAGAATCGCCGAGGTCGACTTTGCCTTTCATCCTTTTGGGGTTGATAAATGAAATACCAGTGAAACACTGGGGTCGATGTAATCGACTAGTCCTCACCCCACAAATCTCATGCGTTGAGCATTTAAGTAGAAAGGATATATGCAGAGATTTTTTTCTGTGACAAAATCATGTAGCGATTACCTTTAGCGTTGTGGTGTGCAAATGTGTTCTAAAATAAATATACATATACGTGTTTTGATCATCACTGTTTTGTGTGGGTATTCTGTCTATGTCTGTCCAGTTATCTATCTATCTATCTATCTATCTACCTATCTATCTATCTATCTATCTATCTATCTATCACACGCGCATATGATATGTGTGTGTGTGTGTGTATAATGAGGGTACCATTATTCAATGGTACTGTGAAGGCCGAAAAACTGTAAAAAGATTTCAAATTTTAGAATTTGAAAGATTAGTACTGGTTCCCGTGGAAATATGGAAAATTGATCAAAAAATGTAGTCATAACGACAGCTCCATCATGTTCTTGACGCACAACGTAAAAGTCCCATGCCAATTTCCTATACAGCCACGCATAACCATGCCATTGCAACCACACATATGCTTGTAGTTTCTAAAATATATAGATATAATATCTAATATATATCATATAACTCCTGCCACTTTCCAACCCACTATGTTTTATGCTTTGCAGCAAATTTCTTATCTTTTATACTTCATAACGTTTTATTTCTTGCTCCCTGACGTGCAACCATTTTTGTTATTTTAAAATAAGTAAAAAACGGAATAATTAATGAAAATATAAAGAAGTTTGTATTAAAATCACACAGGATGCAAGCATCACATACAGAATACATTTGAAAAGGAGGAAGTTATAAAACATAATTTATAAAATGAAGGATGTTGAAATCCATAGAAAAGAAATATAAATCGTCTCATTCTACCTGCCATGTTTGACTTGATTACAAATAGAAAAAAATTGCGTTACAAATATTGCCGTGCGTTTTGCATATTTTTAAGGCAAATTAATACGCACATACACGCACACACACGCAAACACACACACACAGAGACAAACACATACACACAATTGTACATACACACACACATACACATAGAAAGTCAGTTAGAAGCAGAGAGATGATACATAAATATATAGCACAGGTGTGGCTGTGTGGTAAGAAGCTTACTACTCAACCACATGGTTCCCGGTTCAGTCCCACGGCGTGGCACATTGGGCGGGTGTCTTCTACTATAGCCTCGAGCCGACCAAAGCCTTGTGAGTGGATTTGAAGCCTGTCGTACACACACACACACACACACACACACAAACATATATATATATATATATATATATATATATGTTTGTGTGTCTTTGACTGTCCCCACACTATCGCTTGACAACCGATACTGGTGTGTTTACGTGCCGGTAACCAAGCGGTCTGGCAAAAGTACTACGCCTACAAATAGTAAGTCCTGGGGTGAATTTGTTCGACTAAATGTGGTGCTCCAGCATGGCCGCGGTCAGATGACTGACAGAAGTAAAAGAATAAAAGAAGATACCTTCATTCATATTTGTGTATAAGGATATAAAAATGCATAATTACAATCTGGTGATAATAGGAAATATAAATGTTGTACTTTTCACTTAAAAATAAAGAGTATACCCACATAGAGAAGTGTATATGCATTGATATATAATAACAAGTATATACATGCGCACGCGGCCACTCGGCCACATACAGCGATCATGCAAAAATGTACATACACCCACTCCACACGCATATATGTGCACAGGAACTGACACACACGACGCAAACATGCACATACACAAACACACACATACATGTATATATATTCATTCATACGTACACCTGCATAATATGAGTTCTGATTTCTAGGTGTATATTTTTGTATATCCGAAGTCAGATGCATTTTATGTATTTGGGTGTGTTATGTACGTGAGCAGGAAACGCACACACAGATGCATATATAAGAAGCGAGATAAATATAAAACAAGTTGTATGTTTCACTGTTCTTAATAATTTGCATAACAATGAAAAAAGTGTAAATCAAAGATATTGTTTTGGGTTCCACATACGATGAATAACCAAATAGTTCTTTTGTACTTCTGTTCCAGAATAATCAATAGAAATATTATCTTTAAATATTTTAGATATTCTATAGGAACCGGCGCAGATGAGATATTATCAACTTTAGACTGTGAATATATTTCAAATATCATTAAATGTTTTCTGTAGCCTTAGTTGTGTCAGGATAATGCTCTATGTATTGTTTGTAATGAAATGCAGCGTGAAATATTGCGTAGATGTATGGATTTGTATGTATATAAAGTTTGAGATATGATAACATGCTCCTGGTTCGGTGATTGTTATGGTTGCACACTATATGAATCCATTGAAGGAGAGGTGTAAAGGATATTGAAAAGAAGCATGATTAATCGAGAGCGCTTATAAAATGTTATAAATGAAATTATTTAATAGAAACAGAGGAAAATATTGAAAGACCAGATATATGCCTTGGACGTCATCTGCAAATATAGTTGGGTTGTTTGGCATTTCTTTGTAATTAGATTCTTTCATTGCCCAGGTGCAATCTTCGTATTTTACGTCCCGTAAGAAAAAAAAAAAAGGTTTTTGTTCCACGAGACATATTCAAAATGCGAAATTGAAATATGCTCATCTATCCGAATTCGGTATAAAATTCAGAAACCTTGGAGACCAAGGAGTTCGTAAATGATGATAAGAGATTTTATTGTTTTCAATAATATTTGCTGTCGAAACTGAATAGTACGAACCATCAAATGTTTTACTATACATGTCAACTAACCATAGTCAACCTCGGTGCTCTCTTAGATTTCTATACTTTACACTATGTTTTATGTACACAATATTCTAAGAGGAAACTGCCCTGAAATACATGCATGGTTTAAAGATATAGTGTGGCATATAAAAATAGTGGTATTGTGTAAATTTCCTGGGAATATTTCAAATTATACAACTATATTCATATCATTCGACATATATGTGAACGTTGATAATGGATCATGGATTTACCCCCACCCCTCATGCTTTTTTTATGTTTTATCATTATTTATTTCATCGATATCGAGATATACAAATTGTTCAGGGACGAAATCAATTCAATGGCCCTTGTTGTAAGGAAATGAATTATGTAACAGCACCAAGTCTTTTCTTTTCAATGTGTAATTAATGAAAGACGCTATTATAATACTCATTTAATTAATATTGATTCTATACACAGATGCAGGGTTCAAAATTTTGTTGGGAAGCATTTGATTATATGAACACTAATTCTTCTGTTGTTCCATTGTTCCATAGATCATTTGGAAAGATGAAATGGGTAATCCTATCTTTGTAGGGGCCTTCATTGATGAGTTAATAAATATTGTAAGTCAGTCTATAATGTTCAGTCGGATGTTTCAGTTCACAGTCCAGAGAGAGAGAGAGAGAGAGAGAGAGAGAGAGAGAGAGAGAGAGAAAAAGAGAGACAGACAGACAGAGACATAGAGAGACACAGAGAGAGACAGAGAGAGAGACAGAGACAGACAGACATAGTTCTTCTCATGGATTTCTAGCACTGTTGTACTCAGGACTTGCATCGCTATGTTATTTTATAAATCCATAAGTAATGTATAGAAAATGCTACATAAATAAAAGTTATGAGGCTAGAGCAGAGGAAATGCTTTTTTCTGAAAAACAACCTTGTCCTAATTACACTATTAAGGAAATGAATTGGAATTATTATTTACTCGAGAGATTAAACTGGGTTTGTAATCCATCCGAAACTCCATTCATGAGCAAAGTATGAACCGATTTCCTTCTTAAAATCATATTACCAGGTAATGGGGACATGCAATTTGCAAGAATTTTCAGGAACACAAAATTTAGTTTAAGCTGTCCTATTTCAACTAGTGACATATATACAATACTTGTATGTTAACCGATGGAGACAGGACATGGTTGCTCTACCGGCTAGGAATTTTAACATTCTTATTTGAAGCTAGTTATATATAAAATGTTCTGGTCTTGCTTGAATTCTGTCGAAGTGAAAATGATGTACGGCTTTCAGCGTAGGACTGATGAATCAGGTTTGACAGGACATAGCAATAACTAAAAATAGTTTTATTTAGATTATATTCAAAATGCATGTAGCAACTTGCATGTATTGGGTACTAAATTTCTTAGCCTAATAGGTCTGTAACGAAAACAATGTGAAAAGGTATGATTATTTAGTGGATATTGTGTTTTGTATTAATAAATCACCTTTGATTTTTTTGTTAAAATTGCGGTGATGTGGATTAAATCTGGATTCAACTCAGCGTATAGTTCGTGAATTTAGAGGGCTTAGATTTGCGATCGTTTCCTCTTATTATATATATATATATACGTAGAGAGAGAGTAAGAGAGAAAGATAGGGTGCGACAGAGAGATAGAGAGCGAGAGACTCTACAAATGAGATTCAGAGATGCTGAATATCAAAAACGCTGATCTGTTCACAAATGATTAGAACACTCTGAAATCTTTATCCATGGGGTAAAGAGTGGCTATAAGAGGAGCCCAGCGGTGCCTATATAAGAATAATGATGCAAATAAATAAATAAACACGTTTGGGCTCCATACATAATATACATATACACCTATACATGTAAATATATACATAAAAGAGATACATATAGATATATATAGAGAGAGGAACAAAAACCCAAAATTACATGGGATACAAAAGATACAGAATTGTAAGGGGAGAGAGCGTGCATTTCAGGTCCGGTAGCTGTTTGTGGGCACTCTGAATTACGTAATAGTTTTAATATTGGGCAGATGGAATGTGCAAAAAGTTAGGAGTATGCTTCCAATAGTGGATATATATAAACATTACTGTAAATCCGGCCTTTTTTTCAGGGTGGAGAGATTAGTATGTGAAGTTTCAGATCACAATGCATGGTTTTTAAGAGTAGAGTGGGTGAGGAAGTTGGTAAGTAGAAGTTGGTGGAAGATGGAAATAGTTGGTTTCTGGGGGAGTATCGAAAGAAGTGGGATTCGAAAAGGTGAATCAAAAGGTGACTAGGAAGAGGTGGGATACGTGCCTCAGCTAATTGCACTTAAAAGCAGTGACTTATGCTTATAAGGTGGAGAGAATAATGAAAATGTGGACTGTAGAGGAGATTGTTGAGTCATATCCTCTCTTGGGTAAAGTATGTCAACATTTTTGGCACGTGCTGGTGTAATTTATAGTTTGACTTTAGGACAGTAAAACTGAGGTAACACTTTTCAAATGATTTTGATCATTATTTTTATTTCATAATTGCACTGCTCTGTGAAAAAACTTTAGATCTCTATTTACAATGATTTGAAACTTACGTTTTATTAGCCACCTTGATTATAGGAGGTTTGACTCATAACAGAAATGGTTTAAATGTACAGGTTTGATAACGTTACAATAAAATCCTTTGATCCATACGAATAGAATTCAACAATATACAATAAAGAATTTACACCGACAGAACACCATATATGTATAAAATTCTATGTATACCTAACATTATCGATTTTTCTGGATCATGCACTCTTTCAGAATCTATCAGAATTCTGAGACATCGAGGTTTCTCGCTCCTTAGCTGTTACCAATGTGAGGCAACACTGGACAGAACCCAGCTAAATTTTGCATATACATAGACTTTGGTATTGTTTAAACATTGGTTGGCGCTAACATTACGGTAAGATGTATATCTATCTATCTATATATATATATATATATATATATATATATAT
>NC_068987.1:92495313-92498645 GCF_001194135.2 Octopus bimaculoides
CATATTAGATTTTTAAGATATTCATCTTGACCAGTTCGCGAGTGTGTTTGAATATGAAAGTTGGTAGCCTTTAGGAGAAATATGGACCCATAAATGTATCTGCCCCCTATGTATGTTATTTTCGATATATTCTTCATGGAGGAATCGATTGCGACTGGAATGGTGCTATTGGTGTCGCTGATTATTGGTAGACAACCGATATTCAGATGGAATAGTTGGTGATAATTAATGACAGTGAAAAAGCTTATGATGATGTTGATGATGATGTCTAGTATAATGGCATTAATAATTATGGCAGCGAGTTTTGATGGTGATGATGGTTGTAATTACTGATTTGAATAATACGATGACAAGTATAGTAATGATAACAATTATCTTCATTAGTGTCATGGCTGTCTTTATGTTCATATCGATTATGGCAGCGATGGTACGACCAATCATGTTGATGATGGTCATAATCTTCATGATTATTTTATTGATCATGATTTTGATCATTATAATATTCATGAGAATGTTCATAAATATTTAGTTGCCGAATCAGATGGATCTAGGAAAAATAGCGATGGTTTTAACAAGTTCTTTCTTCGATAACCTACCTAAATGTTGTTTGTTTTAAAGGTTATTTCAATTATAAATTGAATTAGATTTACATAATATTTTCCACAACTAATTTTAATCAAACCTCTTGAGAATAACCTATCAAAAGTTAATATTTTAACGTATATTTTTCGCTTGCAATTTTTTGGACAGTTGTTCTAATGCGACCACAAAATATGTACAGGGTTTATTGTTCTGGTCGCGGCAAAACCGTCCAAGGTGTTCAACTCTATGTTATTATGTCATGCAAATGCCAGAAACTAATAGCACGACCACAGCTGGTGTTGATCCTTTTTTTCATGCTGTTAATGCTAATTTTTCATTCTTTCTGCTATTATTTTGACTTTGGAACACAAATACAGTGATCTTTCGTCATACCATGTCATAAAATATTAAGCGCAATTACAGTTATCTTCGACTGCATTAACAGAATATGTCAATCTTTCCATGACGTTGTTTTATAGTTTAAGAATGAGATACTCATCACGTCTTACCACGTTGATAAATACACTGTCAAACGAACGAGTGAGAGTTTAGATTTGAAAGCTACACTAGCATAGCTCAAAATATAACACACAGCCTTTCGTAGATAAACGAAATTCTACAACCAAACATCAGAATGACGCCAACTATCACGAACGACACTATAATATCTCCAATGAGATATTATATACAAAGTAGACAGCTAATATCTGATAAAGATTGCACACACACTCGTTAAGCTATATCTTGGTCCCTTTTATTGAACGTTTTGTATATCCACTATCGCAGTACCCACCACGCCATCAGATGCTGTGATACACCGCAGGTCACAATGCGCTTTGAACTCTGTCGTGCGGCACCATTCTGTTCCATCTTAACTCGAGTTGATTGGACTGAATCATTTTGCCGTCGTTACTGAGGCCTCCCAAGTGGTCTTTTTCGATCGCTTGGATACCATTCGGCAACTGCATGCGCCAGTCCCTACTCTGTTGATTTTGCTAATTGATCAGCTCAGGGTAACTTATGCTTTCCGTACTCTGTGATCAAACCTTTTATTCCACTCCGCCCTCGAAATCTTTCATTTCGAATGTGCAGTCTTCGTGATAATCCTAGCATGGATCTTTCCATGGCCTTTTTTTTTATCGTAGAGGTAATCAACAGTCTCCACACCCAGCCATTGGGTGGGATGGCCTCACACTCGAATTATACAAAATAGGTAATAACAGAGTGTAGCCAATCTCATGAATGATATCATGTGAAAGTGCTGCGCACAGAAGACAAACATGTCTCGGATCACAACATAATAGAGCTGTTTATTTATGAACCAAAAAAGCCTGCAGACGTACAGTCGATACAAAATCTCTCCAAACTAAATTTTCATGAAGCAAACTGTAAGTTAATCGAGGAAGAGATCCTCATACAGGATTGACTTAAATGTCTCTTCATACCAGACATTGTCATAAAGCAGAAACATTTCGTGTCCTTAATGCAAGCCATATATGACAAATCTGTCTTCGGGCCCCTGCTATTTATAGTGGCCTTCTCAGACATCCCCTCAGTTGCTCAGATACACAAAAACAAAATCCGCAGGAAAAGGAAAATTTTTATGACACGGTGGACAAAGATTGCAAACCGTCTGAGCAAGCACTTCAAAAGTAGTAAGCAGTCCTGCCTGGAGAGAGCGCTGTTGAAAACTTAGAAAAGTCTGCATGAATCGCATACAAAAAAAAAAAACACACACAGAAGAGATAAATAAGTCCGGGTTATAGAAAATATGAGGTCGAACCCTAAGGCTTTAAATTTGTCAAGGAAACAGTCTCAATACTCCACAAGATATGTCCCCTCTTCCAAAAAGATGGTTCCCTCACAGGAAACCCAATGAGGATAAGTGAAATATTGAACGAACAGTTCCAAAGTGTGTTCATTACAGCTCTAGGACACAGGCAAGTGAACAAACTAGCAGAATTCTTTGCCACTTTACCTAAAACCAAAGAGGTGAAAATTGATTACATCAACATTAATGAAGATGATATAACACTGGCTATAGATGAGGTTGATACACACTCAGCTGGTGGCCGTGATGGATTCCCAGAAATCCTCAAATCGTGCAAACGAGCCACTACAAAACCACTGCACCTTCTGTTTCTGAGTTTTCTTGCAAGTGGTAAGCTCCCAGACAAACTGAAGGAAGGAATAATATTTCCTATCCAAAAAGGAGGAAGCAGAGCAGATGCTAAAGATTATAGGCCTATCTCTCTGACGTCACACAGCAGCAAAGTCATACAACGAATAAACCGGAAGAAATTGTTAATTGACACCCAGCATGGATTACGACCAGGGAGAAGCTGCCCGACACAACTCTTACAACACAGAAATAGAGAATAAGAAACCAGACATAGTGTTAATTGAGAAAGAAAGCAAATGATGCTGGATTATAGATGTTACTTGCCCAGCTGATAACAAGTTATAGATAGATATGACAGGTTTGCTTGGGAGGTTAAGTGGTTGTGGTCGATTTAAAAGGAGTTAGTAGTACCAATAAGTGTCGGAGCCCTGGGCACAGTAAGTAAAATCTTGAGAAGTACATGGAAGAAATAGGGGCTTCAATAAAGGTGGAGCGCTTGCAGAAAACAGCACTGATTAGAACCGCTCGAATACTCCGGACGATGCTCGAAAAATAAGAGGTGTTACCTCAGTTCACTGGTAGTGAACAGCCGACACAGTAGCAGAAGAAGAAGAAGAAGTTAGAAGAA
>NC_068987.1:92499454-92506127 GCF_001194135.2 Octopus bimaculoides
GAAGAAGAAAAAGAAGAAGAAGAAGAAGAAGAAGAAAAAGAAGAAGAAAAAGAAGAAGAAGAAGAAAAAGAAGAAGAAGAAGAAGAAGAAGAAGAAGAAGAAGAAGAAGAAGAAAAAGAAGAAGAAGAAGAAGAAGAAGAAGAAGAAGAAGAAGAAGAAGAAGAAGAAGAAGAAGATAATACTACCCTGATACTGTATTATAGAGAAGCTCTCATGGCTTCTGGTTTTAAGTGATTGGGAGTGTTATCATGCATATGTTTTGTGTTGGTTCAAAAGATTGGGCTGGTTCCAAAATATGGAACTTAGATCAATGTTCTTGTCGAGGCGGAGACTCGCAGGAACGTCAGCACACCTGGAAAACGATCAGCGGCATTTCATCCGTTTTTACGTTCTGAGTTCAAATTCCACCGACGTCGACTTTGCCTTTCATCTGTTCGGGGTCGATAAAATAAGTATCAGTTAAGCGCTTGAGTCGAAAGGCAAATTTGACCTCGGCGGAATTTGAATGAAGAACGCAAAGACGGATGGAATGATGCTAAGTATACTTTTCTACTCTAAGTACAGGACCCTAAATTTTGGGGGAGGGACCAATCGATTAGATCGACACCAGTATGCAACTGGTACTTAATTTATCGACTCCCAAAGGATAAAAGGGAAAATCGACCTTGGCGGTATTTGAATGAAGAACGGAAAGATGGATGAGCGCTAATACTGCAATTCTCATTATAATTGTCATTAAAATGAAATTTGCTCATTTAAATAATTACTGTCTAAATTTCAATAAAAAATATGTTTCTTATTTTAATTGCATAATTTCTTCTCTTCTTGTAATAATTTCAGACACATTTCTTCAAATATTAAACAATATTCAGTTTTCCATGGAATTCTTTTCATATCCGGATTAGCCATACATTTCCTGTTATCATAATGGCTTCCATTTGCAAGGTTTTTTGTAATATTCTTGATGGAATATTATAGAAAATATCAAGAATGTTGATTGAAATAGAGCTTCTGCAGATTTCATTTAAAACCAAAAGCGACTGCCATAACATTTATTTCTTTATTTCCCACAGTGGGCTAAATATAGAGGGGACAAACAAGGACAGACAAAGGGGTTAAATCGATTACATAAACCCCAGTGCATAACTGGTACTTAATTTATCGACCCCGAAAGGATGAAAAGGTAAAGTTTAACCTCGGTGGATTTTGAACTCAGAACGTAAAGACAGACGAAATACCACTAAGCATTTCGCCCGGCGTGCTAACCATTCTACCAGCTCACCACCGTCACTGCCATAACATTGTGGCCACCATCCCTTTGACCCATTTATTATTGATTGTAATAATTTATTTTATAGCAGTTACTCATTTGTCTTTCGGAGACACAAACTCTTAAAATTACTTATTTCTTTACTACCCACAAGGGGCTACACACAGAGGGGACAAACAAGGACAGACAAAGAGATGAAGTCGATTATATCGAACCAGTGCGTAACTGGTACTTATTTAATCGACCCCGAAAGGATGAAAGGCAAAGTCGACCTCGGCGGAATTTGAACTCAGAACGTAATGGCAGACGAAATACCGCTAAGCATTTCTCCCGACGTGCTAACGTTTCTGACAGCTCGCCGCCATAAACTCTTAAAATTACTGCTCAATGATCAGTCTCCTCCAAGGTCCCTTAAAATGTAAGCATTCGGTTCGCTCTCAGATTTTCTAAGACTGTTCGTCTGTCATCAATAGATATTATTCCATTGTGTGTCTGTGCGTGTGCGTGAGTGTGTATCTGTGTTCGGGCGTCTTCGTATCTGTGTCTGTCACTCATCACTGCTTGACAATAGGCGTCCCCGGAATTTAGCAGTTCGGTAAAAAGGTAATGAGAAAATAAAAATAATCAGGCTTAAAAAAATAACTTTAGTTCGATTCATGCGACCAAAAATATTCTTCTAGGCGATACTCTAATGACTGAAACAAGTAAAAGATGAAATATCAAACTTGTCACTGGGGAGATGTTGACAATTAACTCACTGCTATCTCTCCTGAAAAAGTACTTCCCGTGGAAGAAAGATGATAACCCAAAACATCTCTTGAGTTTGCACTGAGGGATATTAATACAGGACTGATAGTTTAAGAAAATGAAGATTAGAAAATATTGTGAACCTGTTGTAGAAGATAATACATTTTGGAGAGAATGTGAACCGCCGATACTTCAATATATTAGACAATAGAAAACTCTGAAATACAAAGTGACTGAAGGAATCGGTGCATTTGTTAAAGCTTGATACCGTCATCCATAATTCTAGTTTAGATATGAAGACAACATGCGTATCTATCATTAATGAACGTTAAGCAGTAACGCATTTTAGGGTAGGTGGGTGAATATCAAAGAATATTGGAAGATTGACATTAAAAATACAAATTTTTTGTTACTCAGTTGACAGTACGTGAAAATAACGAAATGGGAAAACAGTAAGAAAAGCAATTAAAATAGTGTACATCCATTTTGATGATCAACGTCAGTATGGATACCACATTTTCATTAGATCAATCCGCACAACAGGTATAATAGAAATAAATCAGGGCATGAACAATGTTGTGACTCTCACCTATACCCCTATTTTGAATAAATGGTTATTTTTTTCCAATATTTAAGGAATGTAACCGCATATGACAGTCACTTGCAGATATACCAGTGTACGAATGCGCTATCGATAATAACTGAGTTGAGGACATTAAACTAAATGAATCAGCGTATATATATGTATATGTATGTATGTATGTATGTATGTATGTATGTATGTATGCATGGTAGTGTTCAGTTTTATTTCAAGATTTCTTGCCAATAAAGAAAGAGCCAGTTTCTAACCTAGATGCAGGGCTCCTTCATTGGAATTTCAACATCAGCACAAGGTACTTTTGTATGTATGTATGTATGTATGTATGTAGGTATGTATGGATGTATGCATGTGTGTATGTGTGTATGAATATGTGCAGATTTGTATGTTTGCTTATGTATGTATTCTCATAAACGTAGTTGCATATCTAAACATGCATATATATATTTAAATGGTTAAATTCCGGAAAGTTCTAAATTTTTACAGTTCCAGTTATGAATTGGATCTGTAGTACTCTTCGAATTAGCTTTCTCCTTTCAATTTATGACAAGCCGAATAGCTCACGATTGACATTTAGGCAGTGTGTTACGTATCCCAGGGCTCCAATAATTACAGGTATAAACCTGAACTTGTAATCTGGATCGGGTAACTGCATATTTCTCAATATTTCAGCGTAGGTGTTCTTTTTTCACTGGGTATTCTCTTTTCTATAACTGTGCAGTTTCTCATCTCAATCCCGAATCATTATATCAGGTCTGTTATGCTTATATTTTATTGAGGCCTTCACTGGTATATTCCACCACTACTACTTTTTTTTTATTATGAATGGCTATGGCTTCCACCATATTGTGGGTTCTTATTTATTTCTCCACGGGATTATCCTTCCGACGGATTCCATTACAGAGTATCCTAGCTACAACATCATGTCTCATCGGTAGATAATATTGTGATGACATTTTCGGACAACTGCTTATGATGTGGGTGATATCCTCCGTGTTAACTCCACAAGGTCTGCAGCGGTTGTCACATTTTATTGCTTTTCTTGCATCTCTGTTCCTTTTGCGCATCAGGTTGCTATTTCCTGTTTCAAGATTGCAAACGCATACCCTTCAAATTGGGATGGAGTAGTAATCCTCCTATTGGTCTATGATAAACTGCTTTGACGATCGATGTTACTATCATCACGAAGCTTTCTACTAATATATCCATGCATAGTCTTATGCTCATATAGGCTCATCCTTCCATCTGATGATATGTTGCGGTAGAATTGTGTGACATCTTTGGGTATGTATTCTAGGTTATCAGACAAGGAATGTTGCTTAATGAGTTACCTTCCATGTCATATGATGTTATGAAGCCTCATATATGCAAATTTGGTCATGGGATGAACTTCAACACTTGGTGGTTAAAAAATTTTGGGATCTTTTTTAAAACGGGGGTCAGATTTTTCATTAATGTTTTACGTAGTGTTTTTGGTACAGAAAGACTTTCAAACTTCGTATACTTATCTATTTTGTGTTATAGAACAGAAAAATATTTTTGTATTCGAATTTATTTCATGTAAAAAATTGTCTTATTTCGATAATTTCAACCAATCACTGACGTCCATTCAGCCGATATACATTAAGTGCCGACTGACTACATAAACATACGATTCTTCGTTTTATTTGCTTTTTTCATTTTAAATTTGCTTTAACCCTAACCCTAACCCTAACCCTAGGGTTAGAATTAAGGCTAGGGCTAGGGTTAATTGTTTCAGAATCGTTTGTTTATGTAGTCGGCACTTAATGTATATCGGCTGAATGGACGTCAGTGATTGGTTGAAATTACAGAAATACGACAACTTTAACATGGAATAATTTATGGATTTCTTTTTTTTTTTAAGAAGACTAAGAGAAAATTATGTTTTATATGACACATTCTACCAGTGTTCCAAGTTTCAAAGTGTTTCGTTAATGAAAAATGTGGCCCCCGTTTTAAAAAAGATCCAAATTTTGCCGAAGGAATATGATGCGACATTCAAAGGCATTTGGATCAATGTTAAGCCTCTGCCGCCTTGTTTTTGTTTTAGGTAGAGGCGGTCTGCGTCACTCTTTATGTGGAAACTATGTTCCCTTGTTAGTATTTTTCGGGTTTTCACATCAATGGCTCGCATCTTATCAAGCGCAATCAAGCAGCACAAATGTTGGTACGAGCACTGGCATTGCAAACATATTCTGGGTCACTGAATGCAGAAAGTTCTGAGGTCCAAATTTTCTTTATTCGGCTGTAATATGTATGTATGTATGTGTGTATGTATGTATGTATGTATGCCTGTATGTATGTATGTATGTATGTTTGTTTGTATGTTTGTATGAGTACGTGTATGCATGAGTGTACGCATTTGCAAACATATACACACATGTATGGGTGTATATATGTAAGGGGGTACGTGTGTGTACGCGTCTATGAGTGTTACAGATCTTGAAATGAGTATGTCAGTGAGATAAACGCCTCGAAGTATAAAGAGATATCATCTCCCACTATATCAAATTTAGACACATTAATCAAACGTAATTATCGTCGAGTTATTTTAGGCTGCAATTTCGTTTATGATTTCGAAACTACCCACCTAAATAAGTATGATATTTCTACTAAGAACGTCTATCCTTTTCTTTTCCTTATGAGCTATAGCTTAAGAATCTATGCGCTGCTAGATTAAATTGTCTTTAACTATCAAACTTCGAATAATTTGATAGTCCGTACAGAGAGTTAGTGATTTCTGAAAGTAATTGAAATCTACTCTTTTCAAGTATTACCTCAAAGAAAATCATCAAAAGTTACTTGTTTAGTGAAAAGCTATTTGAATTCTAAATCAAAACCTTATCGTTCTTGGGGTGTTTTTCAATGATATTTTCACTTAATTTAACATGTGCTAAATCTGTTTATATACATCTTCTCTGAACTATCATTGTACATCAAGTCTAGTCGTTTAAATGTCCACTTTGCGCATACATCACTTGTTTAATGAAATGCAACTTACGAGAGAGGCCACGTTAATATCCATACGTTATAGAAATCTCATTATATAATTGTTTCCACATCATGCAGTTATAATCGATATTGTAAACTTTCACTCAAATATCCTCTTCAATAGCAAGTCTTATTAGTAGATGCTGTAATGCCAATTTCTAGGCATCACTATCATCAAGGAATATTTGACTGCACAGCTTGTCCATTTCTTCAGTGAGCTACATTCTTCATTGAATCTGATGAGGAGAATTTGTATCGGCAGGAAACTGGACCAAATCAAATTTGTACAACACTCTCTTCCAGAAGTTATTAAAGCCTTATATCAAACACAACATCTCCATATATACAAACACTTACACACACAAACACACACACATGCGTTCATGAATACACACACAGACACACACACACAAACAACCACACACACACACACACTTTTTTTCGTAATTAGAGAAAGTGTAACTAATTAATTTTTGGTTGCACTCTTTTTTGACTACTTTTGACGTCGCAAGATGATATTCCTCATCGGATATTTCATTTGTTTGTGCTTAAAATGTAGCTGTATGTGTGTGCGCGCGCGTGTTTGTGAGAGAGAAAGAGGGGGCAGAGAGGGAGAAAGAAAGCAAAGGACAGAAAGATGTGTTCAAAACGTTCCTGGGTTATGACATTTAATTGTTTTGTTAGTGTCCTTTAGGTGTTGCTCATCTTTGGTACTGATTCCATTCTTGTCGCCCATACTGGACAGTTGTCTCGTAGAATGACACTCTAGTCTGTTGAACTCTGTTAAAGTGGATATTACTCCAATATTTTCTTTGCATTCTTTTTCCGTTTTCGCCCACTTGTTTGCATCTACCTTTTCCCCTTTTCTTGCGGTTTCTCTTGTACAAGCTTCCTGAATTACAAATTAAATAGCACATGTGTGAAGACGTTCAATTTTGCACAGGGAAGCAAGGTGTCTTGTGACACCTACCTAGAGCTGCGTCTCCAAGCAAGAGACATTTAGAAACACGCATCTTTACCTTGTGTACATTAAATATATGTATATA
>NC_068987.1:92506283-92509683 GCF_001194135.2 Octopus bimaculoides
TATATATATATATATATAGATACACACACACACACACACACACACACACACACACACATATATATATATTGTTAGCAGCCAGTGACATAAAATCATTAGACACTACATTAAGCGCTTTTTAAACCTAAGGAGGCGCTTTCATGTGTCACCAATGTTATATGTATTACACGGACATTCACACATACACATAGACACACTTACACAATTATACACGTACCTTCACACACAGAAGAATACACCACACCAAATCAGTTCCTTTGTGGCACATATTGTAAATCATCAGATATGCTGCCATTAAATATCAAACTTTTTTCTATACCTTTTCTTTGTATGTGTTTCACCATGACAATGTGAATTAACATTTAATAATTCTTTTGATTTTATAATTCCTAATTCATATTATATTATTTAGATACGAATGGATATTCTCTTTCAATAGGTTAAAAAAAATTACATAAGCTTAATTTGCAATATAATATACTAATACATACTTGATGGCAACTTGCTAACCGTCTGTCACGTACAAATACAGAACAGACATTATCATTATGTGGAAATATTTCACCACTAAAGCTTTAATATGTCTGTTTAGAGTAATCTTATCCCGAATATCAAATATAATACTGTGAAAATATGGATTTTCGAAACTCAACACTTCTTTAACTAACCTGAATTTACCATTTTAACCGGCGATTTCACCAACTGCATTTCATTGAATGTTGACAATATTAATTTGGAAAATATGCAGAATTAATAATCACTTCGTTTTTTGTAGTTTATAGCATTTGAAACTATGTACCATGCACATAAACACACAGTGATATACACAAGCATATAAACACACGCAAACATTCACACACATATACACGTGCGTATGTCTATGCCTATATGACTGTATGTATTTTACCATTAATTTTCGTTTCGTTAACCATTGATTACGTAAGAATTCATTACCAAAATAATTCTGCAAAATTTTTAAACATCATGCGAATGAAAATTGCTAGTAGAATATAAATTATGTAAACAAATGCATTTTGGCACGAAATCCGCTATGCGAAATAAATTAAAGCCAATTTTTTGAAAACTATTTTGGTTTTTATTAATGCGAACTCTATAATTATACAATATTTTTTTTTTTTTTGATACATACTCCTAGTTTAATTTTTCATAATTGTTTATATTATTATGATATTATTATGATTAAAAATATCTCTAATTTTAATAATATCAAAATTATTTATGATCGTATTATGAATAGGAATAAGCAAAGGTTTAGAAATAATTACGGTTAAACTAAGGGCTGCTTTCGCATTTGTCGTCAATAGAATGGCCAACTTTTATGAAAATATTGTTAAACTAAATCAGAGTTAATCAATAACAACTAATAAAACAAAAGGAAAAAAATTATTAGAAAGTGAAACACCCACCACTGTCTAGAAATTAAATGAAAAACAACTTAAAAATTTCATTTGCGAAAATTCATGCTTTAATTTCTTTTCTTTGGGTAGATTACATGCTAACAATGCTAATTATTGTTAATAATTATTGCTACTTATTATTATTATTATTATTATTATTATTATTATTATTATTATTATTATTATTGTTGTTGTTGTTGTTGTTGTTGTTGTCGTTGTTGTTGTTATTATTATTAATATTATTGCTATTGTTATTCTTCTTCTTTCTTCTTCTTCTTCTTCTTCTTCTTCTCATTATTATTATTATTATTATTATTATTATTATTATTATTATTATTATTTATTTATTTATTTCAAAATTTGTTGTATCTCACTTCTATGATGGAATTCAGGTGGTTTTACTCATGGATAAGAAATTACCACCTGTGACCTCAACCATTCAATAACACTCAAAGACGCTTCATGACAAGCAGGCCAGTTGCATGTATACTATGTACTTTGACACCCACATGTTTTCTGTCCCCTCTTTGAACTTCCTCCAAGTTTCTTCACTACTTTCTGCCTCGGTATCTCTCCTCAACGGATGGTGCAAATGTTTCCCAATATGCCTTTGGTTTTTCTTTTCAAGTATTTCGACATGTGTTTGTCCATCATCTAGTATGCTCGCATTGCTTCCTATTCTTCTTTACTTTCGTTAACATACTGATTGGAACTTTTCATTTCCGTGTCCACACAAACCTCCACACCGATCAACCCTCTTTCCCCCTCTTTTTTACCTTCCATGTCACCCTGTCCAGGTTTGCAAATTTGATGCAATGCCTTGTACATTGCCGATAGTTTCCGAGTTTTCCTATCAATATCTTGCAATGCACACTCCTGTCACATATCTCACAGTTGATACGGCGCTGATAAGGCTACACCAGGCACATTGCATCACAACCATATTTGTGCGACATGGTGAACTCATATTAAGATAAACAGCCCGTGATCCTCCATGTAGGGCCCAGTTACAATTTTCCTCAGATCAGTCAAGTAGTCCATTCCGCTCAAAAGGTCCCAGAATAAAGGTTGTTTAATGATGTTGAATGAAACAAATAATAATAATAATAATAATAATGATGATGATGATGATGATGTCGATGACGATGACGATGACGATGACGATGATGATGATGATGATGATGATGATGATGATGATGGTGGAGTTGGTGGTGGTGGTGGTGATGATGATAATGATGATGATGATGATGATGATGATGATGATGCCCTGATGCAGTACCAGGCAGTGGTCTGCCCTGATGCAGTACCAGGCAGCGGCTCTCATGGCTTCTGATCTTAACTGATTGGAAGTGTTATCATGTATATTGTTTTGTCTTGGGATAAAAGATGGGCTACAGCAAATATTCTGCTCAATACCACAGATTTGCTTGTAAGTTGTTTGACCTTAACCAGTTGAGCATGCCCCTTGGTGGCTGACGATATGTGCATCTCTGATCATGAGCAGAAGTAGTGGGGGAGCATCATAGCTATGTGTTGAGAGGAATTCGTTGGGGTTTGAATAATTCATCTTTGTAAACATGGGTGTTTTGTTCAACATCCTTAAACAAACCTTATTCAGGGACCTTTTGAGAAGGATGGGCTACTCGGCCTCAAGAAAATTCTAACTAGGCCCCACCTGCGAGGTCATGCACTGTTTATGTTCATATGCGATCACCATGTCGTGCACATGTGGTTGTGATGCATGTGTCTGGTGTACCCTTATCAGACGGGTAGACATGATGGGTATACTGGGTTTCGTATATTTTACCCCAGTGCCATTTTGATGGCCTGCATTACTCTCTCACTCAATGATAATAATAATAGTATTATTATTATTATTATTATTATTATTATTATTATTATTATTATTATTATTATTATTATTTTTATTATTATTATTAATTAGTAGTTTTATTTTTATAGCGTGCTTTCACTTCACTACC
>NC_068987.1:92509693-92510054 GCF_001194135.2 Octopus bimaculoides
TTATTATTAATTAGTAGTTTTAGTTTTATAGCGTGCTTTCACTTCACTACCGAGTGCAGCTCTATGTACCTTGAGTATGTGCTGTGGTTTGCTGTGATGCTCTTATGGTTACTGTATTGAAAGTGTTTAATGTAGGATGTGTGCAGTGCCCAGTAGGGCAATTTTCTGTTATATATACGTGTAAGTCCTGGTGTTTTTGTTATGTATTTGTCTGAATATTTAAACATTATTATTATTATGTGTTTCAACAGTGGCTCAGGTTGTTTTCCTCTACTTCGATAAGTTACTACTACTACTACTACTACTACTACTACTACTACTACTACTACTACTACTACTACTACTACTACTACTACTACTA
>NC_068987.1:92511122-92512777 GCF_001194135.2 Octopus bimaculoides
TTTCTGCAGGTGTTTCTAGTTCGTCTAATTCTTGAATTTGTTGCAATTGGAATTCACTTAGATATTCCTTTGCCTGTTTTGTTACTGAGTAAGATGCTTTCTTGCTTTCATATTTTAAGACAAATTTTAGCATCCAGTCCTCAGAGTTTTTCAGATAGGTTATTATTATTGTTATTATTATTGTTATTATTATTATTATTATTATTATTATTATTATTATTATTATTATTATTATTACTATTATTATCAAAAAGATCGTGAATTGACAGAATCGCCAGTGGGTTGATCTGAATGATTAGAAGCATGAGGCATTTCTTGTAGCTCTACAGGTCCTGAATTCATATATCGCGAAAATTGCATGAACCGTTCATAATTGTAGGGTCGATAAAGCATAGTACCAGTTAAGAAGTGTAGTCAATATTATCGGCTTTCTGTTCCACCTAAACATCTTGGCAATATCTAAAAATTTGAAAATACTATTGTTATTCTTATACTTAATAATATGGTTATTATTATTTTCAATTAGTAATTTTTCTTCAATAAATTCATCGACTTAGTTCTCTCAGTATTGAATGGCTGAAGGTCGGTCTATTCTTAGAATTATTGGATCGTCAAAATTTGCAATGAGCTTTTGAGCACCTTACCTTCTAGGTTTAAAAAGCTTGCCTTTCATACTCTCATCATCAGTCTAATTTTTGGATCAAATTTATTGACTACACTCTGTCGTGAATCTCTT
The DNA here is from genome assembly GCF_001194135.2 of Octopus bimaculoides. NCBI lineage: Eukaryota > Metazoa > Mollusca > Cephalopoda > Octopoda > Octopodidae > Octopus > Octopus bimaculoides. Next base: position 92,511,859 of record NC_068987.1, read on the forward strand.
GTCCAGGAAATGTTAAACATGGATTTCATTTAATAATTGGTCTTGTGTCAGTGTTGGAAACTATTATTATAGATTGACAAACGTAATGATATGTTTTGGATATTGTTGTTGTTGTTATTATTATTATTATTATTATTATTATTATTATTATTATTATTATTATTATTATTATTATTATTATTATTATTATTATTATTATCATTATCATTATTATTATCATTATCATTATTATTATTGCCAAGTTGTTCCGGTTGCTAAAGCAATATTTTACTTTATAATATTAAAACAAAACTCAAGTTATTTTAAAGTATTTCTTTCTCATATTCCCATTAAATTTCTTCTGATGCTATTTTCATAACTTTACAAAGGAATGTTAAAATATATAAAACAACAAACAAATAGTTTACAAATACATGAATAATTACAATAAAGGCAAAAATTAAGATAATGAACCAATCACCTTAATTCAAATTGAAAAAATAACTGAAATTAACTAGGTGTTTGGATATGGTTTTATTCAGAGATTTATAAAGTTGTAATGAGTTTTCAGTTTGATAGCAATTAAGCAAGTTATTGATAGAAATGAACGAGTAAAAAAGAGTAAACGGCATAAAAATGAGGAATGATGATGATGATGATGATGATTTCGTTGATGATTATATTATGGTAGAGGAGGAAATTGGGTAACAAAGAAAACTACAACAACAACAAAAAAAGATTGGTGATAAATGAAGAGGGCAAAATGATTTTTAAATTAAAATGTCAAGATAATATTTGCAAATTAGAAATTAGCATAGACCAGCAAATATATAATTAGTTATACAATAGTAATAATGGATGATGATGAACGTAAATTTAATATCATCCCTCCAAGAATGATTTGACACATACTCACACACAAGCGTATGATATGTAAATT
>NC_068987.1:92515854-92517600 GCF_001194135.2 Octopus bimaculoides
TATATATATATATATCTATATACCTGGAACCACCTACACGTATTCCAAAATCCCCACATATTAGTCCCTATTATATGCGGGTGTTGGCACTCACAGTTGAACACCTTTATCGATATATCAAGTGATCATGATCAATTAATTTCTGCACCAATTAGAAATAATTTATAAAATCAGAATTTCTACGGCCTCTCTTGGTATTGATATAGCATTCGGAATTTTTTAATGTTCTATATGTCCGAAATAAAGGTTAATAGGAAGCTAAAAATGTGTGAACGGGTTAGGATTAATGAAAACATAATTATCCCAATCTCGCTTCATTACTCCACTAAAGTGCAGTAACTGTTCAAGACAAGCTTTATCAGAGTCAGTGTTTAGAAGATATTTCTTGACTTGTAGTACATCTTTTTAGCTAATCGACAATACACTATTCTAGATAACGTCAATGTTGAGTGGTACACCGGTGACGATGTTGCTTCACTTTTATACGGCCATATATGTATTTGATTGACATTTAAGTAGAGCTTTCTTACCTGAAATTTTTATCTAAATTGACCCCTCTCTCCCAGTTACTTATTACATCTAAAACATACTACTGACACTTTTCTTGCCTTAACGCATTTAAATTATCGAAAGATATTAATATACATAGACAACTTATCTCGCTATTTATACCTTAAAGAAATCCATGCGATCTATTTTACGCAGTTCGAAATATCTCAGCAAGGGGAAGATTTTATCTTCTCGAGTCCTGAAATTCAAGTGACAGTGTTTGTGTCTGTGTGGTCTCTTGTTAACTTTCTTTATGTTTTCGGTGTAATGTCAAGAGTCGTAATTTCCTAAATCTCTAATAGTATTCCGAGAAATATTCTCGAAATTCTAGGCCTCATTCAGTTTCCCTGCACTTCAGAATCAGCAGACAGAATGAACCCCTTCTGTAATTTTTTTATGATTAGGCAAAATTTATGGAGCAAATGTATGAGTTGATTAGGTCCGATATAATGTTGTTTAATGTCGTTTAATGATGGAAACAAATTTTATGTCGGGCTTTTACCTGAAACCGATTATCGAGTTTGTCGAGAGCTTTATACTGACTAAAATGAAGTAATTCAACTACGCAGCCTGATATTTCCCGCCTATTTTTTGTGATAGAGGAATGTTGGTTGTCCTAAGTTAAGCATCGTAACTGCAATATTCTCTTCGAAGCGTATAACACAAGCGAAAGCAAGTGAGTGTCTAAGTGAAATACTAAGCCTAAATCTTTAACTTTGCATGTAATAGAGATGTAAATACAGGCCTGAAATTTCGATAAATTATTTTCAGTACTTTTCCATAACTGTGTTACAAATAATCGCTGACAACGTACATTATGAATTTGTCACGGATATGCACGCCAGTGTCCTCATCAAATTGGAATTGTGGATTACCTCTAATATCCTTATTTGCTAAACAAATGGAAATGCCGTGTAGATAAAACTAGGATTGCCCACTTTTACTTTAACAGCTTAATCCGGTATTTGTACATTAAATAAATCTATACGATCTTTGGAAATATCTGAGCAAGGTGACAATTTTATGCTCTCATTTTTCACCTCCTCTTACTCAATCACATTTTGGATCTACCAGTTCAGTTATACACTAATATAAGTGAATCTGATATTCTAAGTATCCATATATCATCAGAGATATATTGCTTCACTGGCTGCACACTCCAAATAAAAAACATAATTATTAATGCATATGTATATA
>NC_068987.1:92523373-92524353 GCF_001194135.2 Octopus bimaculoides
CTATTTACACCGTTGCTTCTTGCAATTATTTCTTTAAAAATTATAAACAGATTTCTGCTTTACTCTCTGTGTATGCTCCTATGCGCAAGCCCAATGAATATCACGTGACAGAAACATATTTGCATGAGTAAGATATGTGGAAATTGTGTATATAAAAATGACATATTTTAGGTATATTTCTACATTTGTACTGTATATGTTTTATGAGTGTATAATTCTTTGTATATACGCGTATGAGTGCGTGTGTACGTGTATTTATATATACGCACATACACTTACACGCACATATGAATATGTATGCATGCACACAGATTCGTGAAGATATCAAACTGACTCAAAATATCATAACGTCACTCTCATTGTCTGTTTGTCTTTCTGTTTCTCTTTACAACCGCCCCCTTCCCATCTATAACTATCTAGAACCAAAGATAATATTCTGCAAGCTGATCGAACAAATGTCAATATAAAGACAGTAGATTCTAAACTGAAAATGATCTATGATATTGACGTTTGCTGTAGCTGATTATTTGAATAAACGAATCTCACATCTTCACATTCTTTAATCAACTTATTTCCTCGACATTGGTCTATAGCGAAAGTGTCACACCTCACTGGTTAGTACTCTAACATTAGGAAATGTTCAAAGAAAACTTCTAAAAGCTCTCATAAAAGACGATGCTTCAGAGGCAACCGACCATTACAACCGTTTCTTTTCATGTATGTTCTTTGACGTATGTATGTTGGTTTATATAGATCTGGTCATTTATCCTGGCATATGTGACTATATGTAGAATTATTCATGATTTATCTATGCGTATATAAACTTACACACACAAGCAGACACAAGCTTATACGTGACTGTTAAAGTGTATGTAATATGATTCGTGTATGTACACACATATAAGCATCGCTATATATATATATACATGTATGTATATATATGTGCATATATATATGCATATATACATACATATATATAT
>NC_068987.1:92525324-92525652 GCF_001194135.2 Octopus bimaculoides
TATATATATATATATATATATATATATATATATATATATATATGTACTTAGATACATGCAAATATAATCTGTGTAAGAATGTGGAGATGCGTGTAACTCTGTGCGTAAACATGTGAGAATGCTTCGGCATTTAAGAGTCGAAATCTAACGCATTGTCCATGTGTGCATTTGTTTCTCGGCGTTAAAATCTGCCAAATATTCAAAATACTGTCAATATACTTATTAATTCTTTAATTTCATTATCCTATCTGTATGGTATATATATATATATAATCTTATGGCGTGAACTACGTACAATATATACATACATACATACATACATACACAC
>NC_068987.1:92526284-92528902 GCF_001194135.2 Octopus bimaculoides
TATATATATATATATATATATGTCTGCACGTAGTTCACGCCATAAGATTTTAGAATATAGATATGGGAAACAAGAAATTAATCGTGAACATAATTCATGAAACCCTTGCATATTTCGATTTAATTCTTCTTCTTCTTCAGATGAACGTTAACAAAATTAAGTATTGGGAACCAGAGAGCAGCATATCCTTTCGTAAGCTGAAGATTCACTAACAGAGTTGGTTTTAGCATCTGAGGAAGTGGCAATGTTAGGATAAAAGGTAAGATAAAAGAAGAGTGACTGGAAACACTTGAAGCGGTTCGGTATAGTAGTAGTATTAGTATTATTATTATTAGTAGTAGTAGTAGTAGTAGTAGTAGTAGTAGTAGTAGTAGTAGTAGTAGTGGTAGTGGCAGCAGCAGCAGCAGTGCTTCTGTGTACAGTGCATGTTACATTAATGGTGTGGAACTTGGCAGTGATAAGTAACAGTGATATTAGTCTAAATAATCTCAGCTCTATCACAAGTGACTACAACCTCATTAGCAACAGGTACAGCAGCAGAAACACAAGCAACAACGAGATCAAGGTGATCGGTCGTAGTAATAGCAATTCTGCAAATAATACCATTAGTGGAATTAATACCAGTAAGAGCCGCTGAAGTAATACTGGCATCGTTGGTAAGAAGAATGTTGGCACCTGGTTTACGTCAGCCATTACTTTAACATTAATCGTGCATTATTTTTAGATAGTTTTTTTTGAAAAGGAATGGTACCTTGATCGCCAAATTTGGAAGATTTCTTGGATAGAATGGCAGGATATATAGTATTATTGTTGTTACCACATTTTAGAATATTTTATCTGAAAGATGATGTACGTGTTGTTAATTGTCCATCAACTGGATGGTTAGGGGCCAAAGGAATTTTGTAAAGTCGCAGAATTTGCCAGTCGACATCTATACAACTATTTCAGCCTCATTCATTGTTGTTGGATGAATTTGAAATCATCTGTAGTATGAAAAATACGATAAAGGAAATTAAATTATTACTAACTGAAAGTACGATGACAGCTTTAAACGGAATCAGGAAGACATGATGAGCCACTGAAAATTTGTCACTATTATTATGACATAATTCGACGATACAGGTGTGCATGATAAATATACGGCAGAGATTAAAAGTCAGACTATCAAAATAAAGACGAAACTGTTGAGAACATATCGTTTTCTGGTATGGATGCTCTGTTATGTACAGAGCTGCTGTGGACATCTCAAATCACCAGAATATTTCGATTGATCTTAATAGAGAAAATTCCAGCTATGTGCACGTAGAACCTTCCAAACTGCTGTAAACTATTTGTGGCATTTACTGATTTTGTTTGTATTAGATGGGTAAATATTTGGACCATGAAATTTTAGTTTCTCAAGAAGAGTAAAAAACAGAACCTTTAAATATCGGCCTGGTAATCTTCGACGACAACTAATAGGACGAAACCGATGTCACTATTCTTCTTCTAAAATTATATTAATTATATACTCTATGCAAGTATTGAGTAATTCTTCAGGTTAATGTAGAATTGTATGTAGTATAACTCAACATAAAATAAGCCAACAACATACATGTGCATGTGTGTGTATGTGTTTGTGTGTGTATGTGTTTGTGTGTGTATGTGTTTGTGTGTGTATGTGTTTGTGTGTGTGTATCATACATAATCAGGTATGTACATGTTATGTATGAGTTCCAAGAAAAATTTTCTTAATTGAAATTTTTAATTACATATAAGAAATCCTTAAAAAATAATAGGGAAAACAGAATGGCACAAATATTTTTGAAGTAAGTTTTCGCATTGTGTAAGCGTTCCACGGTTTACAACTTAGGGTAATCTGTATAGAAAAAAAGTTGATTATAATTGCGGAACTTACTATTTCCAGTTTGCATTTGAATCTAGAATTCTTATTATATTCCATTTTCATAATTCTCTAGAGGTTTACTACGTAGAACATTTCTGGAAAATGGTCCGTTTATCTGTTTTTTATGTACTCCAGATTGTTCTCAGTACATTTGGGGGACGAGATAAAATATATAAAACATTCCGTTTCATAATTTATATTTATATCAACATTCAACTCCTATCCATTTTATATTTCTATGTTGCCCATCATTTATCAGTTCACATGTACCTCTACGGTCGTCTCCGTATTTTCCTTTCTGGATTATTTTTTCCTTACACAAATTTCATCTTTAAACGTCTTTTAAAATTTGGTGACTGTTTCCAGATGTTAATAAGTTGTAATTTTCTAATAATTTGTCTGAGATTTGCTTACCGATGTAGAATTGAAAGATATCCTTTGGCCAAATATAAAATGTTATGGAATATAAGATTAGAGGTGGAACCGAAATGGAATATAAATTTACTTCTGTATTCAGCCTCATTGTGAGGGTCTCTCCACGCGGGAGATATTGTGATTATATTTGCTTTTGTTATGGCATCATTTTCTAATAAATTTGGGTATACTTTTTCTGAACTTCCATGTTTTATTTCTACCAATTTTCATTCACACAATTATTTCAAATTTAAGGAAACCTTTCTTCAAATATTGCATCTATATCACAAATTTTCTCGAAGAAATTTTGTAAATGTGT
>NC_068987.1:92529078-92530952 GCF_001194135.2 Octopus bimaculoides
GTGTGTGTGTGTATGTGTGGATACGTGTATATTATATGCAAATATATATATATTTATATACACTGTCATATATTTCATACACACCCAAATATATATATATAGGAACCCCTTTGGTCATAGTTGATCATAGGATTGCACCTAGAAAGTTCCCCTCTGAGGCACAAATCCAAGCAAGTTTGTTTGTGGAAGTACGGCTGAGTTATCTGTAACAGCATGAAATAAAAGTGTCTTGCTCAAGAAAACAATAAACAGCCCGGTCCGGGAATCGAACTCACTACTTCATGATTGTGAGCCCGATTCTCTAACTACTGAGCCATGCAGCTTCACATTCATGCACATATACATTCATTCACCCGCCTATATATAAATATTTGCTTATGTCTTTATGTGCGTGCATTCGTGTAAGGTTAGATTCGATACAATTTTAAGATAGCAAGATCCAAAGAAGTTTTAATACATGTTATAGACATACCTGTAGGACAAATGATTATATTCACTTATATTTATTCCTTTTAGCTCAAGCATTTTGCTTTTAACTGTTTCCAAGTGCCTCAGAAATTAGGGTTACTGTCAATCTGTCTACGCAACATCAAATATTTCAGATTTTTTTTCCAGTATTTCCAGAATATCTTCAACATTTTAATACAATACCTTTACATTTCAAAATATTGGTTAGTATAATTTATCATGTTATGGCGTTAGGCATAGAACACATTTTGCATTACTCAAAAGATATCTCTCTTAATGTATAACCTGTACGTATATATCTACAATAACCTGTAACTACAATATGTGCTCTTAGGTATGCTGACAATAGTGACACTTCTAGTTCCAGTTGCTTCTATATGTCTAATGTCCATAAAGGACAAAAGAAACGAAATAAAGAATAATTAGAAGTTGTAAGATGAAAATTGCACGCCTAAGCAGATATAAATTTAAGCTTTAAATCATAGACTTGATTATTTATATAAGGCTGACCAAAGCATGCAAAGTCATTCACGACCTATAGTTTGGGCGTAAAGGAAGGCGAATTTAGTATGGTGTAACATATAAACGTTCAGTAATGGCCAAAGTGTCTACTGAATTTGCAGGAAGATTTTTTGAGCAAGAAGCAAATTTAAATAGAATTTTGGAGATTATATCGGTTCATGAATATATGATTCAAACTATCAAAATCAGTTGTTCACGTGTGGGCGATTTTCAAAAAGTAAGAATGCTACGTTTGTGTTTCAAAATACATAAAGCGTTATACCTTTACTTCTTGCAGAAAAGTGGAAAGAAACTCGGTGAGAGTGTAACAGCAGGTAGTCCTCAGAGGAAAAACCCCTTTTGGAAAGTATTTCAGCCCTTAGCTCCTGACACTCTAGCGGGGTCGGGCTACATCTATGTCATGACTCCCGGATGTCCACCTGCTGTCCGTTTTATTACGCCATAGGTCGGATTGATTTCTCTGGTTTCTAACATTGCTGTGAGGTGTGCTGCGGCCTGAGAAGGGCTAAGCAACCGTTTCCATCTGGGTACACTGGCGAGCGGTCAGACGATCCAAGTGTTAGGGTTGTTTTTTCTCACAGTACTAGTGGGATTCGAACCCTGATCGCCGGTTCCAGAGGTGCACGTTTACACTACTACGCAAACTAAACCGTATGAAGATGGTTTGTTCCTCCTTGACCAGATCCAACTTGAGGCCTTCCTCGCCTCTTCTCTCATGCCCCTCATCGTTCCAGTCCTACTTCTTCCAGAGATGAACACCTGTTTCATGAGTCTGATGGCAAATGAGAAAATAATGTATGTTTGTCCGCGTGTATATAAACATACATACATACATATATACAAACATGCATACATGCATATATATATATATATATATATATATA
>NC_068987.1:92530962-92531292 GCF_001194135.2 Octopus bimaculoides
GTGAATTACTGTTCATTGGCTTTGAATATATACTCATATGTATATATACTTATTATTGCGAGGATATATACTTCTTAAATGGATATTGTCATCCAAGTCCCGCTATTTTTATCCAGTGTATCGGTGAACTACTCAAAAGATGTTACATTCTCATCGATGCAAATAGGGTATATTAACATTTGTGTATGAGAAACAATTGTAGGTTGTAAGGAATTGAAATTATTTGTAATTGCAGTTCTATTAATAACTTTGTCTATCTGTCTCCATTTTCTTCTAAACACACACACACACACACATACACACACACACACACACACACACACACACACA
>NC_068987.1:92532636-92532945 GCF_001194135.2 Octopus bimaculoides
GAAGCCAACCTTCCCATCTCCAACCTGACGTGGTACATGTCAGGCTGGAAATGGGAAGGTTGGCTTCCATTTGAAAATACTGATAGGGCACAGAAAATGTGTCAATAGCTAGCTGGAGGTGGTGTCCTCTTGGGGCTACAAGCTACAGTAACATCCACCCTTAAGGGTTAGGCACGTTTAAGTGGCAAATATACTTCACGATGTAGTGCAGCTACTGTTTATACATCGCTCACAGATTTATTATATATATATGTATATGTGTGTGTGTGTGTGTGCTCGTGTGTGTGTGTGTGTGTGTGTGTGTGTGTG
>NC_068987.1:92533608-92534612 GCF_001194135.2 Octopus bimaculoides
AGAGAGAGAGAGAGAGAGAGAGAGAGAGAGAGAGAGAGAGAGAGAGAGAGAGAGAGAGAGAGAGAAAGAGTGAGAAGTCGCTAGACAGACAAGAGAATTAACAAAAACGGAAATAGCTATGACCTAGGATGAAAGTCTATCTTGTTTGTATACAAACTTACTTTCTGTTATCTTCCCGATGTTTGAAATATCGGACTAATTATCATCATAGAAGACACACTCATACACACACAAACGCATATGCACATATAGGTTTGCTAATGTAGTCTTTTAAAATTTATTTCGTCTATGAATTTCTATGACAAGGCTGGAATAGTATGAAGATTATGGCATCAAAGACTTGCCCAATCGCAAGCGTGCTATGTTCGATAGTTGGATAGATTAATTGTGGGTACATGCGTACTCTGCTCGGATATGACAGGAAACTGGGAAATATTAGTTTCTTGTTGATGTGCTGCACCTTCAAAACACTTTTGAAGATCGTTTCGGGTTAACTTAGATTTCTGAGAGTTAATAAGGATGTAAAATATGAGAAAGCTTAAATTATGTAAGCTAAACACACACACACACGCACAAATACACACGTACACACGTTCGGGTACGCACACACGGACAGGCCCGCACACACACACAAATGTATATATATATTTATACGTATATATAACATATGTATTTATATACGTATATGTGTGTGTGTGTGTGTATGTGTGTGTGCGTGTATATATATATTCTCTCTTTTCTCTTTTACTTGCTTCAGTCATTTGACTGCGGCCATGCTGGAGCACCGCCTTTAGTCGAGCAAATCGACCCCAGGACTTATTCTTTGTACGTCTAATACTTACTCTATCGTTCTCTTTTGCCGAATCGCTACGTTACGGGGACGTAAACACACCAGCATCGGTCGGCAAGCGAAGTTGGGAGGACAAACACAGACACACAAACGTATACACGCAAACACACACACACACACACACACACACACACATATATATATATATATATAT
>NC_068987.1:92535096-92541687 GCF_001194135.2 Octopus bimaculoides
TATATATATATATATATATGTGTGTGTGTGTGTGTGTGTGTATACATATATACATACGTGCACACACACACATATATATGTACACATGAATATTTCTTTATATATATATATCTTTGTTAGTGAATGTATGTATGTGTGCGTGTGTTTGTACATAGGAGCGAGGAATCTATCAATATGTTAATTAATAGCGGAGCCATGAAAGTACAATAAACCAAATTTATGGAAAAGAAAAATTACAAGCGCAAACAACAAAGTCAAACGCATACAGAATATTATAGAAAACTAGAGATTAGGTATATCAATATTAAATGCTGAAATGAACATCAATAACAAGTAATGAGCATACTAAGAGAAGCTGCCGCCGCAATGAACATATCGCAATTTGCTGTATACTTATAATAAATATCAAAAGAACATAAAAGCCGTCGAATGGAAATTGCATTTCTATATTTCTTGTATGAATAAGAGAAATAAGACGTATTAAAATTAATAAAATGACTAATAGTAGAGCAATAAAGATTATTGTTGAATAAATAATTACCTAGAGTTTTAACCTCATTTAATACGTTATTCTCATTACTTTTGATTACACGGAATCTTCATCAGTCCATTTACCGAACATATTTACTTATTTATTCAGTGACATTTCTGTGGAGAATCAAAAAGGGAATATGCGTGAGATTATGCGTTTAAAATAAATTGTAAGTAATTGATGTACGCATTCGCACTACTGTAACAGGCGCTGTAAATTAAGAAGGTTTCCAATCAGAGGATGTATATCTGTAGACTTTGATATTGTAGTTGGGCATAGAATTGCGTTATTGAATTCGTCCTTAGTTAAAACAAGCATTTAGTATATATCAGTAGGTATCTGAAGGCATTACTTGCAAACACTCATTACACATATGCACACACACACACACACACACACACACACACACACACACACGCATACATGCATACACACATACATGTGTGTCTGTGTGTGTGTGTGTTCGGTTGAATGCACATGAGTAAGTACGCATATATGCATGCCTTTCATAGCATGTCACAAAATGAAACGACTTACCTCTTTTCTTCTAATATTTTGTGAGAATTTACCAGCTTGCATATTTTCTAGGAAGTGTGTTAAGTTAACATTGAGTGAATTGTCTTCCCGGAAGCTGGAGATGCAAGGTATATCAAACAACTGAAATTCCATTCTTGAAAGATATTTTCTCACAAAGTTACCGTTTCGCTATACGGTTACTTCAAAAAGACGACTTCGTTTGAGAAAAGCGTTTATTGAAAAGTTATTCCTAAAACTCCCTACACATGTAGCACATGCTTACACATACACACACTGACACAAACATACATTCATAAACTAGCACGCATATATACGCATACACATCCCCATAGTAACAGGTTTATACATATAATTGTACACACACACATCCAAACCCACGCAAACCACACACATACACATACACACACAAACACCACATCTCGCAAACACACACATATATTCAATGACGTATAGATCAGGTGTCATCTTCAATGCTTTACTGCCGATTGTGAATTCACCCCCTTACCTATATTCTCTGATGCGTGTCAACTTGACACAGTGACAATTAAGTGACCAGAAGGATTATATCTAAAAAAAATATCAAAGAAATCTATTCTCTCATTTCATCCTTCTATACGCAGTCCAGTAAAATATAAAAATTAACTAAGTAACAGATTATGATATCACTGATATAACTCGTCACATTTTGATTTTAAATTTTCGTAAAAGATATTTACAATCCATTTGTGATTTTAATTTGAGGTAAAAATTTGGAAATCAGTTACTTATCTATCGAAAGTGTCAATCTTTAACTTTTTGAATCTACAATTCAAGCGTTTACTGTACACAGTTGTTTTTAAGAGCTTTAGAGACAAAGAATCTTCTGAAACCTAAAAGAACGGCTTTGGTGGCTTAATAATCTCAGTAGATATTCAGTAAATGAATTTATATTCCGTGTAAGTGCGTATGATAATAGTATAGTCCTAGAATCTATGTGAAAAGCTGGTTAGTTTATACTGCGAGGAAGATTTTTTAAAATGGAGTATCACGCTATTAATGCCAACAAAATCTCGAGTTATATCAAAGAACTGAGTTATTTTAAAACAGAAAATATTTAGCGAAGCTTATATGGTCTACGCACAACGAATTTATTGGTAGTACAAAAGAATATAGATGCGTGTCTGCAGAAATTCAAGATCTCCGTTTTGCGGATGAATGCAAATTTGTTTTGGAATAATATAAATTACGTTTCACTTAAACACAACGGAAATCTCATAGAATTTCTGTACAAGCCATATCTGGAAGAGTTGAATTGTCAAAAATAGAGCAATATATATTAAATTAGATAGAGCAAGCTTCTTTTGATTGCTTTACTTGCATAATTAGGCTCGTTGCCGACGTCTCAGGATATTTGAAAGAATATCCGTGTGGGTAAAGTTATGTTTCGATGCTTTCTCCTGTGGCAATAGTATAGGTATTGTCAAACTCTGCCTTAGCTCTATACACAACGCCTTTAATTAGACAATTACTGTACAAAGGACAACTTTCGGGGACTTTGGAATTGAATTTAGGTTCGTCAAAGGTTACGTTAATTTTATTAACAACGTTGATATTGTGCAAGTTGATAAAACATGACCAGCTAGGTCTTCAGTCGAAGATTCTGTGATGTTTTTGATCACTTGGAAAATGTCTCGATATATATATATATATATATATATATATATATATATATATATATATGTATATGTGAGCACAGGACGTCACGAAACGTGTACAACACAAATGTACGAAGCACGAATACATGGAACATGAACTATTCTTTCGAACAACGAAAGACACAAATGGAAAACAAAACAAGCCATTTAAAGAACGACCCTTCATCAATTGTTGGTTGCTTTTCTAGTCTCGTATTTCGAGCATTTAACAACAATATACACTTTCGATAAAACAGTTGCTCCTGCAAAGCAAATTAACTAAAATTTGTGATTTTGGGGAGGGTGCAAAATTGGTAACACAAACAGGACAGTGAAAACAAACAGGAGGGGCTGCTAAGTCTATCCGAGGTTGTGGTGGCGAACGCGTAAATCAAGCTGGGACAGGAGACAAATATATATATATATATATGTATGTACAAAAACAAACACACACACGCACACACACACACACATACAAACACACAAACAAACACACACACAAACACACAAATAAATACACACATGTATGTATGTATATATTAGCGTATCTACATTGAACTAATGATTATGGATCTTTTTTCTCCATGTTTGAAGTGCACTTCGATAAATCTTCCGTAAATGAGTTTCCTCAGTATACAATTGAATTTAAATTGGTTGTGGTGGTGTAAAAGTGAGTATACTGACACAATAAATGTCTACTGTAGGTACATACCTGTAATTCTGTAAGGAGTGCTGGCACAAATTCTGATTGTTGTTTCTGGCCATGGATGATGCCAAGATTACGAATACCTGCGGACTACCCAGGTTCTTCATTGAATAAATATACATATCAGTTTATGTAACTGGAACGCTGAATGACGGAACTGATACGAAATACATTTACATGATTTATTAATATATATTCGTATATATGTATCCACGTGCTTGTGCGCATATGCGTCTACATTTTCGTGTATATGTGTGCATCGGTATACATGCATACTCACACATGCGTACACACGCACACGCACACAAACATACACATATAAAATGCATGAGTTATTACCTTGTATAGGGATTATTATATTGCGCAAGAGATTTGTACGTTGAAGTTTCTTTCTCTGATTCACTTCAATATATGCTTGCCTAAATCTACATTAATCATATTGATCTTCTTCTTGAACTTATGACGTAGCGAAATTAATATCAGCCACAGTATGACACTGCAACGATCAGGCTGAATACCAATGACATTTTACCGAATAGTTTGGATTATACGATCATACATCTCATAATTCTTTTACGGAGATCGTTTTTGTATCTAGAATTGCGGCTGTTCTCTACATTACTAATCATATGTCTCAAAGATGGAATTATCAATACGTCACTTTCTTTTCCTTCTACAGAATATAGACATATTTTCTGATAGATAAAACATTGCGTTACAGGAAATCTCTATTGAACTTAACTACTTCAAAATAAGTTACGTATAAAAGTTGATATATATTGAAAGCATGGTAGTCTGTTATGAATTCAAACGTATATTTGATAGACAACAAGATCTTGTATAGTTCATATCGATCTACCTTTTCTCCTACAGCATACAAATAAATGAATATATATAAAATTCGAATAGCCGGGCTTCTTAGGAACGTCCAAAGTCTACATCATGCACTCTATAATTGTTCTCACTCAGCCTAATCATTTCCAAAATACTTCGACGTAGGTGTGTCAAGAAACTTTGGATACATAAGGCCGGAGTTTAACCCACGTTCCATGGCAATACGTGCCTGAGATTGCAACACCCACCATGAACGCTACATCAGTCTGTTGCAGGGTTAAATTCCAAGATAATGCTGGAACTCATTTAAAGACGGTGCACTCTATCCACATTGTATGAATAAAATTTCTCTCATTATATTTCTGTAATATTTGGCGCAGTCAACTTACTAAATCAGTGTACTTCTTCGCTATTATAAGTACAACTGCCACATGCTATTTCTTATCAGATCACACAAACTAGATTTTTCATAAAAAAAGGAAAAAAAAAAAGAAAACACTGTACGCGTTTAATTTACTATCTTAATACTATTTCAAGACGGTGAACTGACAGAAACGGTAGCACGTCTAAATGCTTAGCGGTATTTCGTCTGCGTTTATGTTCTGAGTTCAAATTCCGCTGAGGTCGACTTTGCCTTTCATCTTTTCGGGCTCGATAAATTAACTATTGGTTTCGTACTGGGGTCGTCTAATCAACAAGTCCCCTTCCCCCAAAATTTCGTGCTTTTTGCTTAGAGTAAAAAATTAAAAAATAGATACTACCATTTCACTGTATGGCGGTCATTCTCCATTTAACCCATTGTTTTTCTGTATATTGACGTTTTCATGCAGCCGCTCTATTTTCTATTTATATGATATCTGAGAGGCACTGCGATATGACAGTAACATAATAATGGGATCTGATGGAAACTGTATCTCAATATCTCAATACTGTATTAAAGTATGGCATGAAACATAGGCGTAAAGAGCAATGACTCAATAGTCCCGGATATTCTTCAAGCCGTGACAAAGTGTCAAACGTAGGCAAAACATTCTGTATAAATATAACAACCAAATGACTAAATGCTTAAATAGTTGATGAACAATATGAGAAGCATTGCTAAGGAAAATATCACATCATTGGCAAATTAGAGAGAAGGTACAATGCCTACAATAGAAGCTGGTATATTTTTCACTGCTCTCACCTATTATTAAATACAACATACAAAATTTATGAACAAATATCTAATCATTGATAATTAAATATGCATTCCATAGGTGTGGTTAAAGAAGAAATGTTCAGTGAGATGAAGCTGATGAAAAAAATAGCTGGTTTGAAGTGTTAATTAAAATGAAAATGAAGAAAATGTTTTGGATAAAGGTGTGTCTGAGTATGTGTAACATCCGTAAACAATCATAATATATATAACCGCCTGCGTCATGAAGAAAAGTAAAATAGAAATGTTAAACTCTCCGAGAGAATTATACTAAATGGATTGTAGCAAAAACAAACTGAAAAAACGGCAAGACATGAAAGGAAACCCGTTCATAAACGTAGGAGATAAAAGTATATATATAAGAAATGTGTATTTGCGTATGCGAGGAACGATAGTTTAATGTGAAAGCACAAGCCGAGCCTTTGTCTGTAAAATACTTTGATTAACTGGGGTCCGATTCACGCTAACTTCATATACATTAACTCTAAGTAGGTTCTTGAAATCTTCATACGTTTCACTTATCACGTGTTAAATATTATATTAATATAACCACGAATACACAGCTACAAATTTCGGTCATATTCATTTGATAAAATAGACGTATTATATATCAAACTCCTCAAAATATCAACAAATTATTTTTCCTATTGAAAATTGTCGCGAAAAAAATTAGAGAAGATATAAAATAAAAAAAAAATGTGGAAGCTAAAGCAGCAAAATAATCCCAGGATATAATTAAATAAAATAATCACTGTCCTTTCAGCTAAAGATGTTGCTAAAATTGATGTTGTATAGCAATTTCGGAAATTCATGGCAAATTACACAATTGTTCACGTCAGCAATTTTTCTTATCTCTCTACTTGGTTTATGACGGTTTGTTTTTGTTGCGTCTTTCCCTTTCCGTTGTTCTTTCTTTTAAGTTGTATATCAGTGAGGACGATAAGATGATGGTGGTCATGATGAGGATGCTGAGGATGATGATGATGATGATGATGCCTGTTTACATCTTCATAGGACAAATAAGCATTTTTATGTCTCCTTTTCTCTCACTGTTCACCATTCGCTTCATTCAATTTTTTCTCCTAATATGTATATATGTGTATGTGTGTGTGTG
>NC_068987.1:92541697-92541941 GCF_001194135.2 Octopus bimaculoides
TGTGTGTGTGTGTGTGTGTGTGTGTGTGTGTGTGTTTGTTGAGAGAGGAAGAGAGAAAGAGTTAGAAAGATAGATAGATAGATAAACAGAGAGGTATAAAGATATAGAGACAGATAAGAGATAGATATGTGTGTTTGTTTGTGTTTGCGTGTCTATGTGTATATATAGCTATATATATGTATACGTATGCATGTATATATATATATATATATATATATATATATATATATATATATATATATAT
>NC_068987.1:92542211-92543863 GCF_001194135.2 Octopus bimaculoides
TTTGCGTGTATTTGTGCATATCTTTATGAAAGTATTTGTACGCATACTTTTGGTATTTTTTTGTCCCTGGCGCTCTTTATCAATCTCTAAAATTACTTCCCGAAATTACATTCATTACTCCATTACGATTCATTATTCTCTGCTATGTTTACATTTACTAATATTTTTTCTGGCATCGTAATATATGATTTTCAGTTTAACCCTTAACTTACAATAATTTTGCTTATTTTCGCTCCGTGATTCTTTCTCTTCTTCTCTTCCGGTTTTACTTGATCTATTTTTTTTTCTTTTATATTTTCTGTCTTCTTAATTTGTTTGTCTTTCTTCTCTGTAATTATTTATCACTCTTATATATTTAGGTATTATATAAATCTTTTATTTCTATGTCTGTGTCTCTCGTTCGTTTGTAATTTGTCTGAGCGGAATTATCGTTCAAGGCCTACGGGAATAACAGTTTTGTTCAGAAGCTTTTAAGACTGTAACGTAGGATAATAACAACAACAACAACAACAACAACAACAATAATAATAATAATAATAATAATAATAATAATAATAATAATATTTTGTTGATAATGTTGGTAATGATTCCTTTATTAACTGCTAAGTGTTTACAAACATATCCAGGATGATACATAATAATTCAATGCAATATATGATGCTGGGTTTCTTGAAGGCGTGAAAACAGTAAAAATAGCGTAAACAAGCAAGCAAAAAGTATAAACAAAAATAATTCACTCAAAAGAGTTGAGACATTCGACAGTTTCGCCATGGAAATTTCACAAAATTAGATTCACCTTAAATACTAGAAGATAGAAATCCTTCGGAACTTATTCCCTCAAACTACCACTGCCTGCTCAGAGCAGGCCCCTTTGCTTGGTGCATCCTTGCTATTTTCACAGATTTTCTGGAAGGAAACATCCGTTTTCATCCTCAATTTTCTTTCCAAGTGTAACTTGTAAAAGTTGATGAGACTTTAAGACACTCAGTTTTTGGACATCACTGTGTCTCCTCACTCTAAACTAACATGGACTAATGATAATAACAAAAGTCTGTCTTTTGGTTATAAATTTATCAACATATTTTCTGATACCGCTTTACGAGGTGGTTTCAAAAGTTACCCGTAGTCGTTCTGTGGTGCGCCAACAAATCACAGCACACGATATCATGCACACCGTGTGCTAGCAGTCATCTTCATGACTTCATGAGGCAGGGTGTCGAGTGATATTGTTGTGTTTACTTCGAACGTTGTGAAATTTGTTTTTGTGAACACGTGTATGTTGTATTCTACGATTTCGTCATGGACAAGAACATACAGCCAACGTAAAATATTGCGTTAAACTTGGGAAGTCTGCTACAGAGACATTGAACATGCTTCGGTAAGCTTACAGCAGCGTGGTAATGGATCAATCAAAAGCATTCGATAGGGAAGACCATCACTACTTGGAGGCTGACCTCATAGCGGCTGGTTTCGGTCCCGTCTTCCGCAGTTGGATCGTTGCCTTATACAGCAGTATTGGCTCGGTAGTTCGCGTAAACGGTCATCTATTCAGACCATTTAACATCAGGTGTTCGGTTCGTCAAGGATGCCCCTTCTCGGCCCTTCTGTATGTATTAACTCTTCAGCCACTACTGCGGAAACTAGCAACGCTG
>NC_068987.1:92543963-92556568 GCF_001194135.2 Octopus bimaculoides
GAGACACTAAAAGAGTACGAAGCGGTAACGGGAGCAAAAGCTAACCGGGATAAGTCAGTGGGCTTGCGGCTTGGCACCTGACCGACCTGCCCGAGATGCGATCAGAACGACGAAACCGTTCTGCACGCACTCGTGCAGTGTCCATCGATTTCCGAGCTGTGGGCTTATGCCGAACGGCTGCTGTGACGTGTGGGACGAGTCAGCCTGTCGGCCGAGTCTGTCGTGCGAGATTACTTCGCCACCGTCCCTCAACAGGGAAGGCAAGGCAGTGTTCATCATACTGGTGGCCATGGTGAAAGAATGTGTGTGGTGGACCCGAGCCAAAGGATTAGACACGAAAACTTACCTCTCTGGCCAATCGCTCGTCATCTTTTTCAAGTACCACTTGAAAAGTAAGGTGAGAATGGAGAGGCAGGCTTTGTCTGGTAAAAGTTTCAAGAAAAGTTGGGTGAATGTAGCAAAGATGGTGCGTGCGAGTGACGATACCTCTTTGAGCATGATCCTGTAAATCGAGAAAAATAAAAAGAGAGAGAGAGAGCACCTTGCTCTCATATGTCTATTCCCTAGTGAGGTTACCCTGGTCTTTTCCGTAGGCTTTTCCCTCCATGGATAAGCCTAATGTTACCTTTTTTACCCCTTAAACATTTTCTGTGATACACGATCCCCCATTGATGTTTTTTTTTTACCGATCCCTTTTGATCGGAATTTTGTTTTCTAAAAGAAAAGCTCTACAATTGTATTTGTCCCCCCTGTGTGCAGCCCTGTGTGACCAATAAAAGAAAATTTTCTATCTTGTGTGTATGTGTCTGTGTACGTGTTTCTGTGTGCATGTGTGTGTTCGCGTGCCTCTTTCTGTGTTTATACCTGTATTGGTACAATAAAAAACAACAATGTTTTTCACATTTGTTACCATGTAAATTTGCTTACGAATATAGTCATGTAATATACTACGATATAACATGGTAGCAGTCTGTAAGAATCGTTAGAGCAGCAAGGAAAATGTAACGGAATTTCGTCCGTCGTTGCGTTCTGAGTTCGCGTTCCACCGAGGACGATTTTGCCTTTCGTCCTTTCGGAGTCAATAAAATAAGTACCAATTGAGTACCGGAGTCTACGTAATCGATTTACCCACCCTCCCGAACTTACTGGCCTTGTGCCAAAATTTGAAACCAATTGTTAGTGAGTCAGAAAATCTCCCTGGCAGATAATCACCTATACAAATCTTTTCGTTTTCATACACAATCGTACAAGTAGAATTTTTACGTTATTCCGTAAAATGTAATTCGTATACACAGTGTCGATTCATAAACATGGGCATCGTTTATAACATTTGTGATGCAATCAAAATTCAAAAGCTTTGCGCCTCTAATCAAATAATTATTTAGATTATATTAACTCGCTACTACAATTCTTTATACTGAGGTGGCAGATCCGAGAAATAAAAAATATACTGGAGCAGTATAAATTAGATCACTTATCTTGCTGAAGTTCATTTCTCTCTGTTCTTTTATTATGAATTTGCCGCTTAAAGCAAATTATGGATTAGGTGTTGATAAAACTGTTAAGGCATATGTATTGGTTGGAAAAAATCTTTAGCATAGGATCATGAGAATAAAATCTTTTATACAAACCGATTGTAGATGAGTTAATATATATCGTATCCCAACTGCGCAATTCTGTTAGATTTACAATGTCGAGACTTAAATATATGAAATAAATGTTACAATAATTTTACACATTTCTCTATGAACTCATCGCAAATTAGTAATTTTCTTTTCAGGAAATAATACTGTTCGGAATAGATAACAATTAAAAAAGTCCAGGTGAAAGAGAAAGAGATTATTTTAACCAGACTCTTCATTGTGATTTACATCGATTGGGTTCATAATTAATTGTGCATCTGTCCATGACTAATGTGCTAAACAAAGACGTCTGAGTAAGCGTTGTTTTCGACAGCTGTACTCCTGGGTGGTCAAAGTAGGATGAGTGTAGAACGAGTTAAAAAGGATATTAAGAATTTAATGCAAATACGAAACGTTTTCATTCATGGCTTAATTGTGTATTAGGAAGAGACGGGTAGGTCTAGATCTACATACATAGTTGACACGCAACACAAGACTGCTTAATTAATTACAATATCCCCATCATTAAAAGCAACGCAGACCGTCTGCTCCCTGCACACATACACACCTACATATGTATCCTCACAATACATACGATGTATATATTGGATTTCTTTTACGCATGGTCTCATCCATCTATCTGTCTGTCTGTCTGTCTGTCTATCTGTCTGTCTGTCTGTCTGTCTGTCTGTATGTATGTAAAAGATAAAAGATAAAAAATATATATATACAAAAGTCACATAGACACGCACAGACACGCAGACGCACACACACACACACACACACACACACACACACATACATATTCTTTTATTCGCTTCTGCGGTCAAGCTGGAACACCACCGTGATTTTTCCTTTACACAACATTCATGCATGAGCTTTTTCTCTCAGATATTGGTCCATTTGATACATGAGGGAGTTTGATATTGCTGCTCTCATCTGTACCTCATACCAGACCATTGGTTCGACATTCTTTGTATTCTTATAATTAGAATACAAAGAGATTTTTAAACACATATTTAATAATTCGTTATAGTTGTTTCTGTACGCACTCTGCTTGCAGTGCCCGTTTAAGCAAAAATTCGAAGCAAAAATGTACGTACTGTTTGCAGTTTTAGACACTACATTGCATATCATCAGATTTGCATAAAAAATGCGCTTTCACATTGTACCCATAATGTGAAAGTAAGCCTGATGATGTGCAAATCTAATGTCTAAAACCACAGATATTACGTGAATTTTCACTTCGAATTTTTGCTAGCAGAGTGGGTACAGAAACAACTGTAACTAATTATTAAAGATGCGTTAAAGAATACTCTCACACACACACACACACATACACACACACACACACACGCGCACACACACACACACACACATGGGCGCAAGCGTTGCTTTGAGGTAAGAAGATTGTTTCTCAACCACATGGTTCCGGGTTCAGTCCGACTAGCTGGCATCTTCGGCAAGTGTCTTCTACTATAGTCTCGGGCCAACCAAAGCCTTGTGAGTGGATTTGGTAGACGGAAACTGAAAGAAGCCTGCCATATATACGTAAATATTCACCGCCACTTGACAGCCGGTGTTGGTGAGTTTACGTCTCCGTAAGTTAGCGGTTCTGTAAAAGAGACCGATAGAATAAGTACTACACTTACAAAGAGTGAGATCTGGGGTCGATTTCTTCGACTAAAATCCTTTAAGCCTCTGTTCCAGTATGGCCGCAGGCAAATGACTAACACATGTAGAATAATAAAAGTCTATATTCTTACTAGTGCTCCACAGATTCAAACTTAGACTCCAATGTCTTTACAAGGAATCAATTCCATGGGGCGAAGTATCGCTATAACATAGACCAAGTTGGGCGAGTATAGAAGTAATTATGCGGATAAACAAATTAGGCACAACAAACATATTAGATACACCAAATACAATATATATATATATATATATATATATATATGCTTTGTATTTGATGCATTTAATAAATCTAACATATTTATGGTATCTAATTTGTTTATCAGCATAATTGCTGATATATATATATATATTATTATTATTATTGGAAAAATTTGGAAAATGTTTGTCTAGCCTTAGTGCTTGTAGTTCTCTAACAAATATATATAAGCTATATCCGAAATATACAGTGGTTCCTTAACTCACGTTGCGGCTATTTCCTTGAAACTCTGATAATCCGTTACATCACTTACCCAGCGTACCTAGTCGTTTAGATCACCTGTGAACTAACCCCCCATATTTTGCATATATATATACATATGTATATACATATATATATATATACAGTCACTAAAGTATCAAGAAATACGTCATTGAAAATGAATATTCTTCTTCAATGGCTGCTTTATTTTAAGGGAGAATTATAAATAGCTTAAATAACATTCGAAACACTCTTCACTCGTTTATCAGATTCACGATAGAAACCAGCGATAAATACTTATCGTTCCTAGATATTCGAATGGAAATATGCGACGCCACAATAAAAAAGGGATACATTTCACAAAAATCAGACACGCGTCTATACTTCAACCTCTACTGTTGATATCCTTCACATCAAACGGAATATTACATGTTGTATGGCAAGACGTATCTGTGTAATATTAGTTGATCTGAAAATACGTCAAAATCGACTCGATGTACTCAAAGACGTCCTTAAAAAACGAAGCAGAACAAAATTACCAATTATAATTAATAAATGAATGAATCATAAAAGCGGAGAAACTGGATATCGTACAACTGAGGACACCAAAGAAATAAATAAAGAAATTAGTATTCTATTTATGAATACGCATAACCAATATTTTTCACTCTATGAAAACAAACTTACCAATACTCTTATAAAGCAACAAATTGGCTGATGAACTCATACAAAACAGTAAACGTCAGCAAAAAAATCTAAAGAACATCTCCCAAGGGCAAAATTCACATGACAGGATAATTCAGAATTCTCCATGAAGGACTGTAGAGATAATAAATTTGGAACATATATCAACACAACTTCAAATATTTGGACAGTGATTCCCATATAAAATTGAAAAGAGAAGTCTCTTTCAAACTAAATGCTAATATGAACTGCGAAACATATAATCTCATATATTGCATAACCAACACTAATTGCAAAGACAATTATATTGGCGAATACAACGATCTCCTTTTCCATCGTGCAAGAATCCACAATCAACATATCGGACAAATAGAATTGCGCAAGTTTCTGCTGAGTATGCATCAGGAAATCTGCTGTGACAACAAATTCAAGATCAGTTCCTTCTACAAATGTCCAAAGAGTAACCCAAAGTACTGGAAAATCGGAAGTACGTTTATAAACATTTCTTACCTAAACCGAACGTATGAAAATATTGTACGCAACTGGATTATGAAAAATTGAGCAAAGCAAAGATAATATACGTGGACGCTAACTCAAAGTAAAACAGCTATGGTCATCATTTTACGTAATTAACTCACACGCGTTCTTTACCTGGTTTATTTTTGCAGTAAATATCAGTGGAGTCATTTATGGTTTATGAGAGAGATAATCAAATGCGAATACTTAAATACTCACATTTGATCCTCTTCAATTGCATCATTTTTGTGTAAAATTGATCGACATTGGAGAAAGTGTATGTTTACATTTTGAATACGATTTTTATCTTTTGGATTTCTTTCATATTTTATAATCGTATTTACAGATTGACTCTTGCAATGATTTCTATGTGTATATATATATATATATATATATATATATATATATATATATATATACGCATCTATCTATCTATCTATCTACCTACCTACCAACCTATCTACCTACCAATCTATTTATCTATCGATACACACACGGACACACATAAACACACACACACACACACACACACACACACACACACACACACACACATATATATATATATATTTGTGTATGGGTGTGTGCGCGCATGCGTGTGAGTTTGTGTGTGTGCTCGTGTTTGTATGTGTACGTATGTATCTACGTACGTATGATTGTGTGTATTGAAACAGAAATACTTATGTATGAGCGATTTTCAAAACAAGTAGATGTCTTAGTTTCTTCAAGCTTCTGAATAATGTCTTACCTTACATCTTACTGCAATGACGGAGGTACGTTTTATTATTACTCAATGCAAAAATGTTTTCTCCCGCCTCCTTCCAATCATGCAGAAGTTAGTATCTCATGAAACGTGCCACAAGAAATTCTAATTTAACTGTCTGACAGGGAGATATATTATATTGTGAATAATATCACTGAGGTTATGAGGTTAGTGAATAAACATTATATCATAATAATTATCTGCATTCTTAAACCCCATGTTGTTTAAGATAAAATATTGATCACTTTAGTTGTGCATGTGGCTTTGTTAATATACGATGCCTATAAACACACACACACACACATGAGCACACTTACAGATATATATGTCTGTATATATATATATATATATATATATATATATATATATAGGGAGAGAGAGAGAGGGAGAGAGAGAATATGTATATGTAGTATATATACCATATATATATAGTATATATATATGCATATATATAGTTTATATATATATACCATATATATAGTTTATGTATAGTATATATATATATATAGTATATATGTATATATATATATACCATATATATAGTTTATATATAGTATATATATATATATAGTATATACATATAGAATATATGCATATCTATATCTACATGTTTGTGTGTGTGTGTGCTTGTGCGTGCGCGCGCGCGCGCGTGTGTGTGTGTGTGTGTGTATGTGTGTGTGTATTCTTTTTTCCTTTTATTTGTTTCAGTCATTTGATTGGTCATGTATATATACGTATGTATACGTATATAAATTTCTATATAATTAATAGTTATACATACCTGTCTCTGTATATTTAACTATAGTTCCACATTTTCACCTTCTCTTAATAGCTTATAATTCGCATGACGTCAACGTTATGCACATATGTATGTATCTATCTACCTGTGTGTTTGTTTATATACACACATACCCACATACGCGCGCACACGCACACGCGCACGCATGCACACGCACACGCGCACGCATGCACACACACACGCGCACGCATGCACACACACACGCGCACGCATGCACACGCACTCAGATATATATCACTATATATATGTGTGCATGTGTGTATGCATATATCTATATAAACATATTTTTTTTATATATTCAATTATATATACATGCATGTTAATATCTCTCTATATATGTAACTATCTACTCACATGCACAAACGAACGCATACATATGCATGCGTACCCACGCACTTACGCGCGCACGCGCAAACACACACACACACATATATATATATCTACAAGTAATTTAGATTTTAAGTGAATGCATGCATTATAAAATATTCGTCCTGGAATCATCATTGATAATGTTGAATTAGATCTTTCCCTCCCAACATCTGCATAATCTCTTGGCTCATATAAGTGGTGAGAGAACATCTTTACATCTTATTTTCATCTCGGATTTCTGTATATTTACCCAACAATATATTCAAGTTTTTCATCCTCACACATCTATCTTTTGCTTAATTTATTCATTTAGCAATTTGCTTCATTTATAATGTAATTAGTATTAATAGTTTATCTTAATGACGATAGATTTATCAACACAGACTTCTGATTGCTTCTGTCATATTACCTAATGAGTTAATTGTTTTTTGTATGATTAGTTGTTTCTTACAAGACCTACATCGATCTTCACTTATAAAGGTGATCAATGCAAACTGTCTTTTGGTCTGTTTAAAATCATGAGATGGAACTGTACACCGTCACACACTGTCACACACGCACACACACACACACACACACACACACACACACACACACACACACACACACACACACACACACAGAAGGCCTAGGTCTAGGGAATATAGGAATGGTTGCAGCTAGAAACATTACAGTTATTCGTAACATCCAGAAATGCTGACAGTAACTTAGACATTCCAAAAGCGCTTAAATCACAAATAAGTCCCCACAGTGGTTATAAAATCTTTCCTTGCAGATATATTTGAAAACATATACCCGAAGGAATAACAACACTGCCAATAATCGCTGGCATCCCAATTAATATGCTCTTATATATGTACCATATAAAAGGTGCAGATACTTTCCAATGTTCCCACGTGTAATACGTGCAATCTAACTGTCTGTAGCATGTATCAACTTGGAGGTACTTGGAAAGTTGAACGGAATAGATTTGATAAAGAAAGATTATCACATATTTGGATGCAATACTGCGTTGTACGTGCTTTTCTGTAACATCCGGGAGCTTAGAAGCAGAAGCTTGTAGAAAATATCATGATATATTTCAACCATAACATCTGTAGATCGTAAATGCACACTCAAAATACATCTCAACCCTGATTTGCAAATACCACATACCCGCAAAGCAATGCCATCATAATTTTTCCGAATCTGATTTTAGTTTTAGTTTAGGCGTAAGTGTTTTTCCTTATTTAAAATCATCTCGTTATTTTAAAGTGACATATTTAAGCGGATATTTTAGAAATATATTCTTGTGGTTGGAGTAAGTCGTTTGACCATAAACATCCACCCTATATTGGCCTGTAAAACCATTCACCAGTCTTGATGTTAATATCGTATCTAGATGACACGTGAAGCCCTTTCACTGAGGTAAAATCGGTTGGGAAGGTGAATTACGTTTGTGAAAATATTTAGTGTTGTTGGGGTTAAATATAATAAAATTATTGTATAGATCCTCCACCAATCACCCAATTCAAGAAGAATATATTTTTAATATAATTTTTTTCTAGAATGTGCATGGACACAAGGACTTGTTGGTAAATAATTATATGCAGATGAGAAACGTAGAAGAAATGCACACGCTGCTAACTACTAGATGGTCTCTTGAGTTATTTTCTATGTTCCCTAATTTTACTGTAAATAGAAATGAATTATTGTCGTGTTCGGGGTGAATTTCTAACGACAAACTTACCTTATGAATACTAAACTATTCTACATCACGAATCGAAACCGTTTAAAACCGTCCTCTCCATTAAAAAATTAATTACAGTGTAATTTTCTGTAATATTTTTACTTGAAGTAGTTTCATTCTATGAAGGATACGTTATAGTGCTTTTGATATAAATGTACAACCATTCAATATGTTTTTCTGCCGGAAGACATCGGAACGAAGACAAAAGTAGTGGAGTACTATGGGGAACAATGTACGATTATTTATTTATTGTTTTCTGCCATAAAGCAGATTCCCTCCGCAAAAATATTGACTTTATGCCTTGGCAAAGTAATCTAATTATATTCCCAGGAAACGAACTGTTCAATTTTGACATCTAACTTTATACTTGGAAAATTCACATCAAATTCTTTCATCCAACGAAATAATAAAACTGAACGATTATTGTCTTAGCAGAAAGTCAGTAGTCTACACTGCAGGAAATTATAATTATGACGTTCTGATCCCAAAACGACATGGTGGAGTTCTTTTCTAACAATCTCTCACGAAAGAGTTTCAAGCAGAAACCGTGAAATTAAACACATCACACTGATGTTTGATATGCAGGAGTCGCGGTACATACGATGGATGTTATTACCTCGAATATGTTACACAATCTAGCAAACAAACAACAAAACACACTTATATATGTATGTATTTTTCTATATATTCATATATGTATGCATGTATATGTGTGTATACACACACACACATACACATATTTACATATACATGTACATATGTGGTAAGTAGATACGTTTGTGTGATTAACAGTCCTTTGCATATATGTGTGAATGTGACTGTTGTCCTGTGGGCGTGCAAGTGCGCAGATGGAGGTGAAAAAGGGACCAATCTTTAAAGAAATAATTGCATGCCTTAATGTGAATGATAGAGAAACATATTTCAAAGGAGCGTGCTTGTAGCGGCGTGCTTGTATTACCACTGTCGAAAATTCTGAAACATATTTTACACAGTAATTTCATATCCAAATAGGAGATTGGAAAAAAACAAAATATTTATATCCTTTATTAACCATTACACATGTTTCATTTAGTAATAGGTGTTAGAAAATTATGCATGTAGAGAAATCAAGTAAATATCTCCTGTTAGAGATTCTTTAGACAGACAATCAAATAATACCAAAATCACCAAAAATTATTTTCCGAACACCTGTAAATATCTATCTATCTATCTATAAGGCAGCGAGCTTGCAGTAAGCTTAGAACACCAGACAAAATGCTTAGAGGTATTTCCTCTGCTTATACGTTCTGAGTTCAAATCCCGCGCAGGTTGACCTTGCCTTTCATCCTCTCGGAGTTGATAAATTAAGTATGAGCTGCGTACTGGGGTCGATCTAATCGAAAGGCCCCTTCCCTAAAAATTACGGGCCTTGTGCCTACAGTAGGAAACAATCTCTTTCTCTCTCTCTCTCTATCTATCTATGTGTCTATCTATCTATCTCGGTCCCATATCTTCCTCTCTCTCTCTCTTTCTATATGTGTGTGTATGTGTAGTCAAAATGATAAATACATTTGGGAAAGGTACCAATGTATATTTTAGATAATGCTTAATATTTTTAGAGGGACTTTTTCAGAAGTCGAAGATAAAAAAATGTGAATTGACAGTTTGTACACATGTTTTAATGCGTAATAAAATTTCTCTTTATAGTCACTTCTTATATATGTTTTTCAACGTAAGGTGGGGGTTCAAGAGTTCAAGTTTCAGGAATTCTATTGAAAATAAGTCTTCAGTTGAATAGGTAGTTTATAGTCTGGATATGGCAAGCTGTGTGTGTGTGTGTCTGTGTGTGTTTTCAGGATGGTCATTCAAAGGATTTAGAAGGAATTATTTTTCATGTGCTTTGTTGTGTGTATGTGTGCGTGTTTGTCTGAGTGTGTGTGTATACATTTAGTGATGTATGTGTGTGTATAGATGTGTGTGTATAGATGTGTGTGTATAGATGTGCGTGTTTTTGCTTTTTGGTAGTGTATGTGTGTTTATATGTATGTGATTTTTGTTTTGTTTTTGGGAAACGTTCTGTAATTTGTAGAGTGTGCGTATATGTTGTGTATGTTTGGTTTTATAGGAATGTCTTATATGTGTGTGTGCGTGTTATTGGTGTGTGTGTGTGTGTGTCTGACAAGTCCTAATTTATTTTTAGTGTTGGGTGTATCGATAATTAGTTGTGGTTTATAATTGTAGATGAATTGTTTTTCTTTGTTTATTCTCTGTTGCTGGGTGAAAGAATCCGAAAACTTGTAGAGGGGAACATTTTTAAATTGGTTAAGGCTATTCTCGAACAGTTTGCAATGTGACTACTCAGGGGAATCATCTTCGTGTTCTGGTCTTGGATATGTTGGTGGTGTATCGTCATGTTTTGATTAATGAACCACCCGTCTGTCCTATGTCGTTTTGTTTGGCACCCACCCCATGTTATTGCATAAATTAGGTTTTCAAAGTTACAAGTGAAATTTCCTTTTACTTTAAAGGTTTATCCATCTTTAAATTTGAATTTTAGTCCTTCCATTACGTATAAGCAGGTGCCGCAGTTTGTTCTTCCACATATTATCACAGTTGAATTGGGGATTTGTTTGTGTGCTTTTGTTCCAGTGAGAATTTGTTTGAGTGTTTGGGGTTGCCTTTTGCTTTTGAGGATTTGATATTTTACCATGTGTCAACCTTCAACCCCAGAAACACCGAAATATCTCACCTCATCCACAAAAGTATTCCCCATTCTACTTGACGATGAAACAAATTCTGGAAACATGCATATACACACATACACACACATACATGCATATATACACATAAGTCTGATGTTATACGTATTCCCGTGAGACATAATCATTGAGGTACATACAATAAACAATCTTGCCTAGATATGTATGTGGTGGATTTTGATCTCATGTAGCATTAGTTGGCACTCCAGAAGTCATACCTAATCGGCATCGACGCCCCCTAGGGAGAGAGAGAGAGAGAGAGAGAGAGAGAGAGAGAGAGAGAGAGAGAGAAGATCAAAGCGAAATACAAAATATATGAGATCAAACAAAAAGGCTTATGATTCATTGATATACAACGGGATGCTGTAAAACTTTCCATTCGGTCATGCACAAATGCACTAACAACAAAGACAAGATAAGATGCATCATTAATTTATGTGAGATTGACGTTGCTATGGCAAGGATATTGCCATAGTAACGCTACATATCAGGGCGCAGCCTTATTTTATAGACGTTATCAATAATGCCGTTGTTCATTTAAAATTTTATTAATGTTAATTTTCACTTTCATCCATTTTGTTATTCCATTTTATAATTTTTGATGGTAATACTTCAAGTATACCACATACATTTAGTGTCTTAACAACAACTATAGGAGAATTTTAGAACAAAGAGAAATCGCATGGATTGATATTAGGAACAAGGCGGATGCTATATCTTTCAAAACAGGTACAAAGCGTTGTCTCACAAGCGTATTATTTAAAATATTAATTCCTTAATGGCCCTCTTTAAAACAAGAACGGTGCCCTTCATATAAACCGTATAAAGTATTAAATATAACCTAAATAGATTGCTCCGATTTTCTACATTGGAAAATTCGATGGAAGTATTTGGCCTTATATTATAAAGATGGTGCATGTATGTATGTATGTATGTATGTACGTACATAAATGTAGACACACACACATATGTTTGTGTATTATATTAACGCTTACTTTTATGTTGAGTTAAACAATATTACATTGACCTGATGGGCTACTCTCTATATTTGTAGAGCACAAATATCTTATTCGAATACAAGAATGCTCTTAACAGTAACTTCAAAATTTCGGCCAGCTAAGTAGTGCGACGATGGA
Source organism: Octopus bimaculoides (assembly GCF_001194135.2). Taxonomy (NCBI): domain Eukaryota; kingdom Metazoa; phylum Mollusca; class Cephalopoda; order Octopoda; family Octopodidae; genus Octopus; species Octopus bimaculoides. Next base: position 92,556,472 of record NC_068987.1, read on the forward strand.
TTGGTAGATGGCCGAAACATCGAAATCACTATCAACACCATGCTTGTATAAGCTTGTGTGCATATGCATGTGTGCCTGTATATATATATATATATAT
>NC_068987.1:92557052-92557959 GCF_001194135.2 Octopus bimaculoides
ATATATATATATATATATATATATATATATATATATATATATATATACAGATAGACAGACAGATTGATTGATAAACAGACAGACAGAAAGATGGACAGATAGATATAAAATACGACAGAAAAAAAGAAACACACAAAAGGGATTGAATGACATTATTTAAAATTCTTACAATTGTTTCGACACGTTTTTACACTAGTAAGACATTGGTGAGATGAAATGATTAAAGCAATGTGCAATGACTATCATCCACCTGACCTGTAAAATACGCTTCTTCAGGGGATTGTTTTCGTTAGATAATGCTCAGTGTGGGAATGGATATCCAAAACCGTATGATATTTTCAGCAGTTTTAAGCTATTTGCTGGCAAAACTGATGGACGATAATGATTACACAATATGCTAACTACATAATCTTGCCAGTATCTGCGTCTGTGAAAATGCGTCGAAACAATTGTACATAAAATGAATTTTAAATAAAGAATGCCGTTCTTTCTAGTTTATATTTGTCTATTTGTAGAAACTCTATAGACACTACGGAGTTTAGAATGTATATCGAATAGCAAGAGCATTCGCACAGTTTGATTGTACCTGGGTGCCAATAAGTGTGGACTAGCTTTGTGCGTAGCCTTCTACAAGATTTTTATCCGAATCTTATTTAAATATCGCCCTGTGTGTGTGTGTGGTAGGGTGTGTGTGCTAGTATGTGTATTGAAAGATATGCTTAACACAAATTGTCATCACTCCTAACTACGTACTATTCATCATTGTGCCAATTTCATCATCTGGATTGTTTGTTCCAGAAGCAGTTTTTTTCGGGAGCTATTTACTACATTATGTTCCACATACCAATTTATGTATGTACGTAAATGTGCATATTTACATACATACTTACATATATATATATATATA
>NC_068987.1:92560327-92564266 GCF_001194135.2 Octopus bimaculoides
ATATATATATATATATAAGAACAATGTATAATTGTCAGTTTATTACAGATGTTCCTTACGTAACTTTTTAATAGCAGAATGAGAACATTACTCAGTTGTAAAAAACCGTAATCATCAGATAAATAATTTTTTAAACAAAAGAATATCCTAAGAATACAGCAGAGATGTGGCTGAAGTCTGTCGAAGCTAACTATGAAATTGGAAAATGACCAACAAATTTGGCCGTTGAGTTAAAGAATATAGTACTTGAAAGTGTGTAATATGAGTCTAAGATCAGCCCCTGGGCGCTAAATGCTCACGGGGTGGGTTTCCTTTGTGTACCCAACCGGAATATCCAATTTGATACTTACCAACCAATGTCCGGATGCACAGGTTTATTCAGTCCTTCCTGGTGCATATTTTTTCAAATATCTAATTTTATTCGAATTTTTATTTTACTCTTTAACACACGCGCGCACACAGACACATTCTTTTAGTTTTTTTAATTCTTTTACTTGTTTCAGTCAGCCAAGAGTACGTACCTCCATATACTTATAATGCATACAGGGATGCATTTTGTCGTTGGGTCTCGCTCGTTGTGATGTTTACGTCAGCGATGTAATAGGAAAAAGTAGAAACGAAATGGAAATATAATGAAAATACAGAAAAATCTATTGATGCGGGAGAGAAATGTCTTTTGGTAAAGTTGTTGCATATAATTCATTATCATCATAAGAAATGCATTGAATTACTGATGGATCTGTCGTTAATCTGGATATAATGGCACAGCTGTTTACAAGGTAACCTTTTATATAATATAATAGAAACATGACTTAAAATTCGTTTGAGAAGAAACGCGATGTACAATCAACGTAGCATTCCGGATATTATTGACATAAACAGATACATTTCCAGGTACAGTGAGGCACAACAAGGTCTGTCTAACGCGCCATTTTTCTACAAGACCTAGGATATCAGCCACTGCAAATTATTACACGTGCTACAAATATGCTATATTTAAACGCCATTGTCTAAAGGCTGCAGCTATGAATGTAACAGAATTGTGAAGGTTAGAAAAAACACGATGCAAGGAACTTATGATTAAATTGTGAAGTGGCTTTCGTTTGCCTTCTAAAAATCAACCAGCTAAGGCGATTAACTTGATGTTCAAGGAAATGCGAATCTAAGATCTCCTTTCAGTTTTCAAAGTAGAATCCTTCACCTAGAATGTCAGATCGCCTCAAGACAAATCCCTCGTCAATGACATTCATTACATGGATCGATCTCTCAAAAGGCATTTCAAAATAAGTCATTTCCTTTCCCCCACCATCTCTTTCTAACTATATCCTCCCTGTCTCTTCATATATCAATGCCTTTCGAATTCTTTGCGAAATCTCGATTTCTTCCTCCTTAACCTTCTTTACATTTGCCTCATTCCAAAGTTTTATTTAGTGCTCTCTGTCTCTCTCGTTCTCTCTCTTTATCTCTCTTTTTATCTCTCTCTCTCTCTCTCTTTGTGTCTGTTTATAAAGAGTTAGTGACATATGTCTATTTGGTTCAGTTTATATAATTGAATTATTTCTATGCCTGTAATTTCCCTCTTTATAAACATTTTGTATATTAATTCCCCGACGTATTGCTAATATATCTCTCCTTCTCTTTCTCACTGCATGCTTTCTAAGAAACAGATCAAATATGTTTATTTTCTTATGAATGATTTTGTTATTAACAACCTAATTCCCGAAATTTCTTTGATAATAATAGTAATAATAATAAGGTTTTCGAATTTTTACACAATAATCATTTCTACAATGGGAACACAATCAGCCATATCGGGGGAGGAGGTAAGTCTATTATTCGATCATCGTTTTCAACTTGTTCTTATTTTATCGATCCTGTAGACAAGGTAAGGCAAAGTCAACCTCGGCGGCATTTGAACACAAAGGGACATAATGTCGCTAAGCAATTTTGCCCGGCAGCGTAATAGCCTTTCCACTGAAGGCACAAGGCCTGAAATTTAGTGTGTGGGCGGATGTGTTGATTACATCAACCCAGTGTTTCACCGGTGCTTAATTTAACTAACCCAAAAGGATGAAAGGCAAAGTGGCACAATTTGAATTCGGAATGTAATGATGGACGAAATGCCATTATGTAATTTGGCTGGCGTGCTAACGATTCTGCCAGCTCGCAGCCTTAATAATAATAATAATAATAATAATAATAATAATAATAATAATAATAATAATAATAATAATAATAATAATAATCTCCCCGCCAACATTATGTCCAGTTTGTCCTCGTTAGGCAGTTCTAGTGTCTCCGGTATGTCACTGTAAACTTTCTGACTAGCTATAAAAAGCACATTCAATCCACACCCCCAGCAATTTATTTGTTGGGTTCTGCTTATGATTTTTTTCCCCTTTTCTGTCCTCGTAATGTCCCCCTTCTTTGTAATGAGGCGTTCGTGCCTATCATAAAGATATCACTAGTTTACACTCTATTGTGCTTAGAATACAGTGGTGTTCCCACGATATGGCCATAGGTATTGTACGTGTTTTTCGTGAAACTCATTTTGCCGATCGATACCTACTGGGTGCTGTATTTGTCTTTTGAACCATGTGTTTTGTGAACTTTTGGACATGGTGAGCAGAATTAAATGTCACATGCTTTTACCTGCTGATACCTGCTTGGTGCCTATATTTACTCTTGTATATACCTAACTGATACGGACTTCCCTATTGATGTCTTCTGTTTTTAAATTATAAAATATACCCGAGGGAAGTATAGAACTTTACATTCTAACTCTAAATAGCGTCATATCATTTTAAAGTTTTGTCATTTACTTTTAACCGATGGACTACTTTATTGTACCTCATTTCTATATTTTGTTTTATTTTATATCGATTTATATTATATATTCGAAATTTTGAATCGTATTAATTTTAACAGCAACTTGATTCGGAACTGCTATGAAATGATATATATGTGTATTGTGTTATACCTTTAGCTCAAATTTATTATTCTTAATTTATTTGTATGTTATCGGTTAACATGATATATTCGTGTATAAAATTTTATATTATATGTTCTATTTCTTGCATCTTCCTTCTTATATATTTCTATTTTTTTAATTTTATTTTCTTACGTTATCTTTCTTCCGTTATTCTGATATCTTTTTATTCCTTATGTTTGATTGATTATGTTGTATCTCTTAGATATGTTCATTGAGGGCGTGTGATATGTTGAGTCGTTAACCCAGCGTTTTTATTCTATAACTAATATTTATATATATATATATATATATATATATATATGTGTGTGTGTGTGTGTATCTTATATAAAATTGACCTGAAAGTGTGTATATTTACTTTTCACGCGAAAACGGCTACGCGAATTGCTTCCATACTTGAGATACATAAAGAATTTGACATCTTCAGTTTATTATATTTTTATCAAAAATAAATCATATTACTTTATATTAATGAATCACTTCTTGACAAAGGTTTCTCAATGTCAACCTCAGGTATCGACGTAGCAACGGCCAAATTTTCCGATTTCATTTGTAAAACTTTCACTCTCTGTTTTAATGTTTTCATTCGAAGTTTTAATTCGTTATTTGATAACAACTACTATGAATTACTGAAAGAAATATTTACTAAGTTCACAAATTTAAATATTCGCTACAAGCTTTCATTTATACGATTTTTTTCGTTTCATTTTTATTTCATTCATTGTTAGCAATGTTCTCTCTCTCTCTCTCTCGCTCTCACACGCACACACACACGTTTTTTGTATGTACGTTTGCAGATATGTATGTATGTATGTGTTTGGGTGTGTGTGTGTGTGTGTAAGGGTACTCTTCTACTATGGTCTCATGCCAACCAGACCCTTGTCAGTGGATTTGGTAGACAGAAACTGAAACCCCGTCGTATATATATATATATATATATATATATATAT
>NC_068987.1:92564897-92569487 GCF_001194135.2 Octopus bimaculoides
GCCACTTGGAATATCACTTCATCAGCTGTCTCTATTCTATCTAGACGTTTCGAAGACAAGACAGAACGTACTCTAGAATAGTCTCTTCCTGAGTAGTGGATCAACCCACTACACAGAGGATTCCAAGGTGGCAAACACAAACCAAGACAGGAAAAAATGGACAGTGAAAACAACATTCAAAAGCCGTACGGCCAAACGCAAATCTGAGGTAGAACGCTAGTAGTTCGTCTTGCCTTCACAGCGGCTGGAGTGAAAAGAAAGTTGACCACAGGTCACACGAGAGCACGTACGTCCGTTCTAACGAAATATGAACGTACGTGCGTCCGTTCCCTTTCGTCTGCACGTACGTCCGTTCTAACGAAATATGAACGTATGTGCGTCCGTTCCCTTATCATAGTAGGTGCCTTAGGTATGATAAAAAAATATTCAGACAAATACATAACAAAAACACAAGGACTTACAAATAAATATATATAGCATACAGAAAATTGCACTACTGGGCAATGCACACATCCTACGCCAAACACTTCCAATACAGTAACCATAAGAGCATCACAACAAGCCACAGCACATACCCAAGGCACACAGAGCTACGCTCGGTAGTGAAGTGAAAGCACGTTATAAAAATAAAACTACTGAACAATGATAATAACAATAATAATAATAATAATCATAGTAACCTTTAGGAGGAACAAACTAGAGTGCCTAATAATTGACCTAGCAGTGCCAGATCAACACATCATCATGGAAGGAAGAGAAAAATTTGATAAATATGGAGACTTGAGAATTGAGATCGCTAAGTTAAATAAAGTTTATCCCTATTGCCATCGAAGCACTGGGTTCAATACCATTCAATCTGGAAAAAAAAAAAATCAGGAAACTTTAGAATTGCCCTACAATCTAGTTGTATTGCAAAAGTCGGTTTTACTTGGAACCGCACTCATATTGCGTAAAGTAGTCTATCTGTCTGAGGTCCTTGTTGCGATTTGACAAACAGTACAAACCCTCGGTAGACACATTATCTTCAATCAACAACCTCACGTTATTGTATACTGTGTGACTACAATCAATAATGGCAATATAATATAACAGCAGCAGCAGCAGCAACATCAACAGAAGCAATACGAATAATTTTATTCCGATCTAAAAGTCTCATATCACAATTTGTGATATGTACACTTTCAATAGAAATACTGATTTTGTTTTTCATTTATTGTTGGATTAATTAATAAATTATTGCACTACAGCATTTATTAAATGTTGATGTCTTTTCTTTCAAATGACACTGTAATTTGAAATTGCGCATTCTTAGCTGCAGTTCTAGATAATTATGTACTATCAATTATGATTTTGTGATATTCATGCATTTGTCTTATAAATGCAATTATTTCAATAAGTAAATCTTAATTTAAAACGTATTCTTAAATATTATCACCTATATTTAATTCTACCACGAGCACACCAAATTTTTTGTAGTTTCTCTTTTGCCTCAGCATTTTCGAGATGCGTATGAACCTTACATTCCTCCGGTGTTAATCCTACTCTTGTACAAGTGTTTAATATCCATCGCATCGTGTGTGATTTGAGGAAAATTGTTCTGCTATTACTTGCAGGTTGAGTGATCAAGAAAAGCATCCCTCGGTGTTTTGAATCAATTTTGAAATATAAGATTAATGAACTCACGAAATATTTATATATTGCGTGTAGCGGAATATTAATATATTGAATGTGCTACATGGTATTTGATATTAAAATGTAGGATTGTCACGGCAAGGCTGCTTTGATATTAAGGCTGAATTAGTGAAAGTATCCACAGCAACATATACTCATCTCTCCATAAATTAACTCACAGCTGCCTTACATTTTCTATGTAAAAAAATCTTATGCGGGATACAAAGCAAGCCAACTTGTCTATTATGCAATTGAAAATATACATAACTGTTAAAATATCTAGTAATATCAAATAGCGATCAATTCATAAAATAGTATGTGAGGAGAGGGACATATTGAATGTCGGCAGGATTCTTTGATTTATTTGGGGTTGCTTCAATCATTTGACTGCGGCCATGCCGGAGCACCGCCTTTTTAATCGAGCAAATCGACCCTAGAACTTATTCTTTATAAGCTCAGTATTCTATCTGTCTCTTTTTACCAAACCGCTAAGTCACGGGGACGCAAACACGCCAGAATCGGTTGTCAAGCGATATTGTGGGCACACACACACACACACACACACCCACACACACACACACACACACACACACACACACACACACACACACGACAGGCTTCTTTCAGTTTCTGTCTACAAAATTCACTCACAAGTCTTTGGTCGGCGCGAGGCTATTGTAGAAGATATTTGCCTTTGGCGTTCACGCAGTGGGACTGAACACGGAATCATGTGGTTGGCAAGCAGACTATTTACCACGCAACTACTCCTGTGCATATAATGTTGCATTTGAACAAAAATAGATGCCTGATTTGTTACATGCTTGAGGTGAATGGTGCTGCTAAATCAGAATGGCAGAGTTATAGAATAGTTCTGCTAAGTCAACCTTGGCCGAGTGAAAAAACAAGAAGAGTATCTGCTAAATTTATCCATGTTGTTTATAGAAATGTTCGTACTATATTTTAAAAGTGAAATTGCTGTCTTGTTTCTGGCTCTCTCTTCCCCCCTCTCTCTCTTTTTCGCTCTCTTGTTGCTTTGTGTAATATGCAATAAATTATTTCTCTGCTGAACACTTGTGCTTCCGTATGCAATTGCACTTGGAACATTCACTACAACGGATGTAACTACAAACCATAATGACGAAAATTACGTAGGGAATAAATGGTATAAGATATATCTTCTGTTTATCATAATTCTTATATATATATATATATATATATATATATATATATATATTCATTTAGATATATATATATATATATGTATGTAATGTGTGTGTATGTATATACATATATATATACATATATATGCGCGCATGCATGTGTGTGTGTGTATTTGCGTGACTGTCACTTGTGTGTATAAATATGTGCTTTTTCTTACTTTTGTATACAAGCATTCTTTGTAGAATGAGAAATCTGATTTCTAGCAAAGAAACAATATTTCCATCATTGAGTTTGGATAACAACAACAACAATAATGGTGTAAATCCACTGTTCAGGAAGACTTACATATTTTCCTCTCCACTTAGAGGTAGTATCCCTTTCTTTAAGGTATGTTTTAGCAGATATTTTCTTTGCGTAATAATTGTAGCTTCTCCAGATCATCCCTTGCTTAAATGAAATTCGTGCTTCGATATATAAGAATCAGTGGATAAAAAACTTTTACTTCTTTTCGGAAGCTCACCGAGCGGTGGAAATACACCGTACATGCAGTCCAAGTCGAAGCACGAATTTCGTCTAAGCTGGTGGCGGGAAACGAGGGCACCTACGACATCAACAGAAGTGACGCGTGACAGTTTCCCTCGTGTGTCAATTCATAGTTGTTATACTATGAATGAAAAAGTAAAGCTTATTGCTTAGAACTAAGACGTAAGTACTTAAATTAGATTCGTGTTTTGATACATTAGGAACAATACATAAAACTTTAGCTTGTATTGGAGAAGGTTGTCAAACTGTAGGAAAACATGGTATAGACAAAAGAAAGTGCATTCAATTAAAATGAACATGTGAATATACAGTCAGAATTTATAATTCTGTGGTACTGACTGTGATAAAATATCTCCGTAGACAATTTTCTGTTAGCAGATCATCCTTTATCTCAAACATTTCCCCAGCATTATGACATCTTGCACTGTTTTCCTTTACCATAATTCATGAATGATAATTTTAATTCAGTGCTGCTTCAATGGCGTAAAGCGAGTTCAGTTTTTCTACAGCCCGAAAAGACTTCGGCAATATTATTGAATGTTTTATCAACCTCTTCTTACGCGTTGAAGCAGAAATTCCATTTAAGCAATTGTCAAAGAAATGCACCGTATTGAAAAGCCTCAACAAACTTCTAGCATCCCCGCCGACATTGAGAGTTACGAAATCGACGATGTCTGTCGATTTCTGATATATTCTTGTATTAGCAACGCAGTAAATTCTGCAAAGAGATTTAATCTTAGACAGTTTAGCAGCATTATGCCTTATAGTGGTATTTGGGTACTCTTCTTCTCTTTAACTCTTTTACACGTTTCAGACATTTGACTGCGGTTATGGTGGAGAACCTCCTTTAGTCGAAGAAATCAATCCCAGGATTTATTATTTGTAAGCTTAGCATTTTTCTATTGGTCTCTTTTTTGCTGAACCGCTAACTTTCCGGGTCATAAACGCACCAACATCGGTTGTCAAGCGATGGGGTGGGGGGGCAAATACAGATACAAAGACACACACATATAAATAAATAAATAAATATATATATATATATATGTGCACGAGGGGATTATTTCAGTTTGCGTCTACTAATCACAACGCTTTGGTCAGCCCGAAACTATAGCAGAAGTTGACTAAGGTGCCAGGTAGCTGGAAACGAAGATTCTTACCACACTGCCACACCAGCGTCTACGTGTATGTACATATATATATATATATATATATATA
>NC_068987.1:92570230-92571173 GCF_001194135.2 Octopus bimaculoides
ATATACATCGAGCTTTTTTGAACGATATTGAAGAGGTGTGTGCGTTTGAAATTAAATCTATTGCGATACCTCCCTAGCTCCCTCTCTCCTTACAGACCCACCAACCTACCTATGTATGTTTGTATGTATCTATGTATCTATCTGTCTGTCTCGGTCCGGACCTCCAAATGGAGAAGAACTGGGGCGAAATAACGACTAGGGTGACCACTCTCACCAAGGAATGGCCCGAGAAGAAGTTATCTCTAAAATGTTGGGCGGAGGTGCCGAACGTGTACATCACGTCCGTCATCGATTACCGTCTGACCGTCTTGCCTTGTCCCGACCCTACCATCACCAAACTGGAACGCATACTCTTCCGCTTCTTGTGAAAGGGAAGCTTTCCGATGGTTAGGCGATCCATTTGCTGTCAATACCCGCTAAATGGAGGGCTTGGCATGCCGTGGTTGATGATGCGTAGACATGTGCTGAGACTGCGATATCTCCGGCGCTTCATAGACGACGGTAAACCGGTGTGGTCACCGTTTCTACGGCGCGCTTTCCCGCAGCTCGTCTCCTTGGCCGAACTGCAGTCGTGAATCAAGCAGAGACCCAGGCTAGGCGAATGGCACAGCGAGTGTCACGTTGCTCTCAAGCAACTCTGCCGTCCGGGACCAAACTTGTGCGACTTCATTACAACAAAGGCGTTCTACAGAGGATTAATGGAGGGTAGTACAACAACGTTTTCGGACAGAATTTGGGCGTCGACAAAGGACAGCTGACCCGCCTGTTCAGGACAACTTTCGGGCCAGGACCTATGGACAATCACCAAAGATCCCTGGTCTGGCATTGCTATCGACAAGCATTCCCTGTTCGAGATAAGCTCTACAGGCACGGTTCGAGACACACGAGACCTTTTCCAACCTTTTCACAGGGATTCCCATCAGTGGTTCCCACCCATTGCATC
>NC_068987.1:92571349-92573110 GCF_001194135.2 Octopus bimaculoides
ATATATATATATATATATATATATATATATATATAGACCCGTATGAAACTTTGAATTTAGTTCATTTCACGGTCCTCCAGCACTAACTTTGCTGATAACCGGGGATCTGCGGATCCGAAGTTGGGTACCACTGGTCTACGCCGAGAACTGAAATGTATATTTGCATACTTGTTCGTAACACGGTCGCTGTGAATACTGGTTATCGAACTTACTGACGAGAGCCAGGTCGAAAGAGCGGTGCCTCAGAAGGTCGTGAACCCATGCACTGAGAGCGTTGAACGAAGAATCATCGTTATAGAGAGGTTATTCTCCTTTGGCGTATCCAACAGCACCAATCATGATTTTCGTAGGAATCTGCTTCGACATGTTAAAAACATATATGCAAATATTCTACTTACACAATAATCCCCCGACACACAGAAACACACACACACACACACATATATGTAGACATGTGTGTGTGTGTGTGTGTGTGTGAGTGTGTGTATGTTTGTGTATGCATGTATATAGAATGAGATACGCGTTTGGTGATTTTAATTTAATGCAGCTTCATTTGCGTATACCGAAAATGTCCGAAAGTGTGTGCGTGAAAGAGGGAGAAAGAGACAGAGAAAGAATGTGTGTGTGTGAGAGAGAGAGAGAGAGAGGAGTGAGAGAGATAAATCTTCACGCTTTTATGCGTATGGGTGCGTGTGTAACACGTCAGCTAACAAAATAGATGGAGAGAAAGATGTGTAGATGCAGAGAAGCTCGCAGTTTCAGAAGTAAAGCAAGATCAGATTGGCGAACAAAAGATAGTTGCTTGTATCGACATCTGTAAAGAAAGAACAGATACAGAAAAGGGTTGACAAATACTCTTTGTGTTAGCTAATACGGATGTGTTTATTTGTTTAAGCGATGCTTCTTTGTTTCTTAGACGTTTGAAGAGATATTCGTAGCCTCCTGTCAGTCAAGTTAACGTCGCTACAAGCATTTCGAGTTAAAATCTAACTGAAGTATTGGATTAACGATGAAAGCGTGAGTGCCAGAGCGGAATTAAAGAAATGGAAAGAAAGATTAGGGAAGATTACAAGGAATGAGAGAACAGAGAGTTTGATACTGTGTGGCTGAAGACGATGATCTGCCTCAACGGGAAATGACGGAGAGGTTGCTCGAAGTAGCAGAGAAATAAGAATGAAATATAGCACAGACAAAAAAAAAAAATAATGAACCTTAGAGTCAGATGTAGATTAAAGCGTGGGAACAGAAAAGAACACAGTTTTGAGAAAAGCAGATGGAGGATTAAAACTGTAGTGAATTGTGTATCAATAAGATTGCGTTGTTCGTGCGTGTGCGTACGTGTGTATGTGTTTGTGTGTATGTCTGTGTGTATGTGCGCGCGTGTATAAATGTGTCGTTCATTGTATATAGTTAGCGAAACAACAGAATGCACGCAAAAAGAAGAGTGGTAGAAGGGAACAAGAATAGTAAGAAACGATAGAAGATATAGGTAAGAAGGCGATTGAAAGATGAATAAGTGATCCAATATAAGAAATGGATATTCTGGAAGGTTTGCCAGTCGCCATATTGACATATAGTGTATTGCGAGGAAGTGGTTATACCAAGAATATAAATAAATGCAGGTAGGAAGATATGTGTGTGTGTAAGTTTCAGAATACATATGTGCGTACGTGTGCGTGTGTGTATGCATTCTAAGTACAGAGAGGAAAAGGGAGGGATAGAGAGACATTGTTAGTTCTAGAAAGTTATATATATATATAT
>NC_068987.1:92573384-92575258 GCF_001194135.2 Octopus bimaculoides
TATATATATATATATATATATATTTATTTCAATACAGCACAGACACGCAGACACATACATATAAAGATAGATAAGCAAATAGATTTACAGAAACATTTGTGGATAAATTGATATATATATATATATGCATATCCACACACATGTATGTACACAGACACGCATCGACAGATTTGGAGAGTGTTAAGCATATAAAGAGAGTGGAGGGCAAGAGAGAAAGAAACACCGACCGTAAGAAAGTGGGGGAAAGAAAGCTGAAATGAAGAAAGATAAAGCAAAAATATAAGACGCGTAATGAAAGCGCATCCAATTACTGAAGTTATTGAACACTTAAGTAGATGTAATGTTTACATTTTGAGGTGAGGCAAGCAATTCGGTTGACTCGAATGTAATTAGATTTCGAGCGAGAAATTAAGAGTGCGTCAAGTCGGTGGATGCCTTTCAAAGATTCCACGTCTAAAAAGATCAATCAATATCGACTTGCAAGGAATTAGCACTAAACATACACGTAGGAGTCATTGAACTTCTTTTGACCAGCTCTTCATTACGGCTTGCAAAGCAATTTAGTCCCTTGTCACAATTGGGCGAAAACAACTGTCAAACTCGCGTCACCGAAAGAGAGGATTTACTTTGGAATAGCGCGTCTAAGCGCGTGCTTGTATTCACACATACATATACATGTATATGAACACACACACGCATACATGCATATATATATATATATATATATATATATACACACCAGTGCCTCATGCATTCGCACGAACTGTCAGAAAATCATTTGCCCTCACTCTTACCCTCTCTCCCTCACACAAACGCACACGCACTTACACATTCATTAATGACAAAGAATGTATAGGCGTTTATATATTAAGGGACAAATGTCCAAGCATCTGAGCTGTGATATTGTGCAGAAATATATGCGCACCAGCGATGCAAATTCGTGTTATATTTATATCAAACTACAGTTATAATCGTAGATTTATGCATAGACGAATCATATATATCCATTTCGAGTTAGATTGGTGATCAGCAAATGTAGATTTTAAAACATCTACAGCCAACTTTACATACACATTGCGTTTACATGTACACATTAGCTAATAGATCTTTAATTGCTCAAGAATACATTTCTAAAATGGCCTACACAAATGTAAAGAAATACATCGACATTCTACAAGCTATATCTAAGCGAAATATATATCAAATTGTTAATGTGATATCCAGCACTATGGTCATAGATTGTACGAAAAGTCAGAAAATATGACTTACTGCTTTGACGTTGCCGTACACGTGAAACAATCTGTAATGCTCATAATCAAATTAGATTCTCTAACTATTAAAATTTCTGTAAGTATCAACATTTCGAAACGTAGAATAGCGGGCGAAATAAATATGTCTATAAAAAAATGTAATTCGATAGTTTCTGATTCAGATATAAGGTAAACTTTCAAATTCACTAAAAAAATGGTTTAAGAGCATAGCAATTATATCTATACTACCGGTGTGTAGAAGATTAAATTCTAAGTTATGGAAGACGAGACGTAGAAACTGAAGAAATACGTGTGAATTTGTGTCCGTAATCCACAGCGACACATCCACACACACACATACACACACACACACACACATACACACACACGCGCACAAGATATATACCCACATATTCATATATGGATGTATTTACAGGTTTATATATATGCATATACTGAAGAAAGAAAGCCACGAATGACAGGTTTTTTTTTTGCCTGTCCTTCTAATTGTACTTTCTCTTGTCCGCCATTGTATCGTCTGTTTGTCCGAATGTTTTTTATGTCCTGTATCACGTTAATGTTCCATGTTTATATATATATATATATATATATATATATATATAT
>NC_068987.1:92575330-92578776 GCF_001194135.2 Octopus bimaculoides
GTAGGTATGTATCTAAATTGCGTACGACTCTTATTCTATCTTTTATTCCCCCTCTCATTTTTCTTCCTTTATTTCGCTCCCCCTCGCTCACATTTCTTGGCCCTCTCTTACTTTAACTCACACTATTTCCCACTCGTTTATCTCCCTTGTACCTTTGTCTCTGCTATTTTTTCTAACCCTTCAATCTCTCTGCCTCTTACCCATCTCTCCTCCTTCCACGTGACCGGTGTCCGGCCAGCCATGGTCATTCTTCCTTTGTCTAACTGCCGACCGTCAACACACCCTGTGTTCGTCTCCTATTTGCCTACCTTAGGCTTTCACTTCATACACGCCAGCTCAATTTCAATCGTTCTCAGTCGAAACACACCTGTTGTTATTTCTTGTTTGTATTCGTAAATTTGTACCATTTTCTCCGTTATATTTTATCTTTGTTGTCGTACACATTTGCTAGATTTCTTGCAAAGGAGTCTAATGCTCTTAACTTAGACTGTTTTGGGGGCAACCACATCGAACCATCTCAAGCGTAACTGCCCGAAATAGTCGTGACTTCTGGGACTTGACTGAGGAAAGAAAGCTACAAATGACCAATCTTTTTTTGCCCGTCCTTCGAATTGTTGTTTCTCTTGTCCGCCTTTGTATACCCTATCACGTTATTGGTCCATGTTTTCTTTGTATCGTCTATCTAGATATTTTGTCCCTTTCTTGTATCACCTAACTGTCTGGATGCTTTGTGTTCTTGTTCCATTCTGTATTATTTACACACACACACACACACACACACACACACACACACACCCACAAACACCTTGCCTTACATAATTATGCATACATACGCACAGATACGTGCACATAAGTGCACACATTCGGATACACACTCACGCACACATACACATATATGTGTGTGTCTGTGTGTGCGTGTATGTATGCACCCCTGTATATACCCTTCCAAAATTAGCCATCTTATGACGGGTAACTTTCAAAGTATGGTTCTAATTTTACCACCATTAGTGATATCAAGTTATTTCGAATACATGACAATAATGTCCATTTATCTGTGTTAAATTTCTCGCTTTTTATGTAACGCGATTAAGTGATACTATTTTTCAAGAACGTAAATAAATATTAACTTCTACATTATATAAATTAAATTTCTACTTCTATACTGTGAATAACCACTGGAATAAATTATACGTTGCTATTTTTTATAAATTTTATCAATATAATCGTATAATTCACTTAAAAACTATGCATTTTTCAGAAAACATTTTGAAACTAATGAAAATATCACTTGAATGTTTAGAAAATAGAAATTTGAAATTGTTGCCAATTTCGAATCGACTGTACATTTGAATTTTAGCAGAAGTGTATTATTTTTGCAGGTTGTTACCTCATAAGTTAAATACAGTACACTGTGAGGTATATCTCCTTCTGCTCGTAAACCTCGTGTCAGCTTCACTGTTTGACAAATCGTTTATCTCTGACATTGTGCATGGTTAGCTCTCCTCTACTTATTGCCTGTCACCTGACCTAATCTACGCAGGAACCCTGAACCACGCATGCTACCTCTTGTTTTTTTCTGATGTACTGTCTTCGAGTCCTCCTTTACGCATGACTGAGAAAATGACTTGCTAAATACTAAACGGACTATTATACATATACATAGATGTTTGCATTGATATATGAATCTATAAGAATGTACGTATATATATGTGTGTGTGTGTGTGTGTAGATATACACACAAAACGCACACACATATACGCAAATATATATAGTTACGTGCATACATGTTTACTCATATATATGCATCCATGTGTTACTTAATAGGTGTTTGTACATATGCGTTATAAACACATGTACACATACGTACACATATATGTGTGTCTATATGAATGTATATATGTGAATGAATGTGGGTAGGAGTCTCTGTATATTTGTATGGTTACATGAAAAGTATGTGCGTGAAAATGCAACGGTATATATATATATATATATATATATATATATATATATATATATATATAAATATAATGTATTCACACACACACATAAACATACACAAACACGCATACACATCGCGCGCGCATACACCCATACATATGGCACGCGCATACACACACACACACACACACACACCTCAGCAAAATCACCTATACATACATAAACACATATGGTCGCGGAATTGTGATAACTATGTCAAAATTAGTTTCAGGTTCGTTTAATCTTACTTTAGTCTCTCTTCTCCATAACCATTTAGAAATTCCTTTTCATTCACAACCGATAGCGAGACACTATGTAAGACTGAAAATAGCAGAGTTGCTGTAACATCGTAAAACGCCATTTTAGCTTTGGCATCAACGTAGCTCCTTTCTAATTAGTTAAAACAGCAACACATTACAAGAATAAATAGCTGTTACGGCAAAAAGGAGGAAAGAATATTTAGATAAAATTGTTTAGCTTGGTATTTCGAAATATTCCCCGAAGTACAACAAAATTAGAAAACAGAACTACTTATCGGAAGAACTATAAAACAGCGTATTGTGGGTGAATTTTTTTAGGTTATAGATAACATTTTATGAAATCAGCAAGCGTTGCTGTCTGGTTATATATTTATTAAACCTGGCGTTTAGAGAAATGATGGTAATTTGCTTTTTGCGTTGTGTGTTCAACCACAATGCATTAGTACAAATACAGGAACTGACATATGTGCATTTGTGTCATATATACAAGGATAGACGTATATGACTGTGCAGATGTTTATCTTGCATATTGTATATCAGGTTACAAAGGTGTTCATTGGGGTTTGTTCATTCTATGTCTGTGATCAAATGCAAAGATACTGAAAGTATATCTTTACCGAATACTCCTACATAACGTGCTGATACACACGCGCGCATAACAACATGCACGCACGCACGCACATATACATAGACTCACGTCTCACACGCCTTGTGTATTTCATATGCAACATGAAAACGATGCTATACACTCGATTAGAAATAATACAAGCGATCAAAAGGAGTGGAATATGCAGTCTTTAACACATGTTTTACTGAATGATGCCAAAGTGTGGAATGCAGTCGAGGCTAAGGAACGCTATAAAATCATACATACATATATACATGCATGCATACGTACATACATACATACACACATACATACATACATACACATATATATATATATATATATGTGTGTGTGTGAGTGTGTGTGTGTGTGTGTGTGTGTGTGTGGGTGGGTGTGTGTATAGATAGATAGATAGATTCTATTCTGTTATTGTTTTCAACTAGCGACTGGGTTCAAGCCGGAGCACCGCCTTTCAGTGTTTTGTGTTCCTCCTTCGGTACTGTTTTTTGGTGATGTAGCGAGTTGGATGAAGCTGCTCTTCTTCGGGCCTCCGGCCGTTTCCATATCAACACCTTGAAGACCGCTTAGGGTCTTGAAAGGAT
>NC_068987.1:92579640-92583565 GCF_001194135.2 Octopus bimaculoides
ATATATATATATATATATATATATAATTATATGTATATGTATACATTATTGTTATTATTTAAAGATCACAATACATGTATTTAACAGCTATTAATACATTCGTATATTGAGAGAACTCAGATATATTCTTCAGGCGCAAACCACATATCATAACGAACGAAAAACTTTAATAGATAGGAGAAACGCGATGAAGCAGAGGCGACAGCGTATAGAAACGACAGACAGTAAACAACGGAAAACGAAAAGTGGGAAACGGAAAACGAAAGCGTCAAAAGGTAAAAAGTGCTACCCTCCGTAGGCCTTAAGTGATAAGGCTGGGAAGATATGCAGTCAGTCAGGGATAGGCCTAAGGAGGATAGCGCTTTTAGCTTTTGACACTTTCGTTTCGTTTTCCATTTTTCGTTTTCCGTTGTTTGCTGTCTGCATTTTCTATACGCTGCCTTCTCAGTTTCATCGCGTTTCTTTTATTTATTCAAATTTTTAGTTTGTTATGATATGTGGTTTGCGCCTGAAGAATATGTTTCATTTCTCTCAACATATGAAACCATTAGTAACGATTTAATATATGATCTCTGACCTTTAAATAATAATAGTTATCTCTCATCAGATGGAGTACTTTTCTATTACCGATCAGTAATATATATATATATATAGAGAGAGAGAGTTATTAATATTTCTAAGTCTCTCTAAAGGAGACTACGACAGCGGTACTGGAAATTAATAGTTATCGCCAAGCCAACATGGCAGTCCCAAAATTAGGACGAAAGCTGCCGTGAATTAGCTCCAAGAAGCCATCGCCTCTAGCTAGCTATGTGACACACGAAACCTGTGTCCTTTATAACCTTCGAACAGGGGAGGTCAGCAGTGTCCCCCTGCTGGTTTGGCATCTGCAGACTAGTTTCAGGATGTTGCCCCTTGTCAATGCAGAGCAGCCAAGCCCTAGCCAGGCGGCGCTGCTGACTATCTGTTCGAAAGTTATTTATCTAATTTCAGTGGTATCTTTATCGACCTCCGGTAAAGATGCAAGGCAAATTGTGAGTGCAAGAAGAAATGACTAGGACTTGAATATGTAAAGGAATGCAAAAGGATTCTCTAGTACCTACCATATCTTGATAGTAGACTGTAATCACATGAATAACTAGGAGAATCTCTTAAATGTAAGGCATATTTGTGGGGAATTTTAATATGAGTTGAAAGTTAAACCAATTTAACATGGTATTTCCTTTATCAATAGCGTAAGTACGAAAGGCTTTTGACTCGTATAGTGGACTTGACTCAAAAAATATGATTAAAATCTAATGAAATATGTCAGTGAAATAGTATTTTCATCCTTTGTGAATTTGTCGGTCCAAAATAGTCCGAGTGGCTCTTTATGTGGACACTCTCTTTACCATAGGAAACACGGATAACCAGAAAAGGAGAGGAGAGACAGAACGAGAGAAAGAGGGAAAGAGTACTCGAAAAAAAGTTTTAACTACTGATGCCGAATAGATGTAAGACGTACTAACCCCAGGGATTTGTACTGAAAAGGCCGAAAATGGCAACAAAAACTCTAGGCATTTTATCCGATGATGTAACACCTCCTCTAATTCCCTGCGTTGATGAAATACTAAACAACAGTACTTATGTATAAATAATTGTTTACTTTGTTTGCTTCGATTTTGTTTTGCTTTGCTGTACACGTGTCTCTTTTATAAATCTTATAATGTTTTGGAAGGAATACTTGAAGAGAATATGAAAATCACTTAATATAGCGAAACAACAAATCCTTTGCATTATAAAAAAAAAATTGCATGTCTGCCAATCAATCAGTATTTTACTGAGCTAAAGAAGCGAAACTAATCTTAGTCAGCATAAAAATATGAGAGGTAGAGAGAGAGAGAGAGAGAGAGAGAGAGAGAGAGAGAGAGAGAGAGAGAGAGAGAGAGAGAGAGAGAGAGAGAGAGAGAGAGAGAGAGAGAGATTGAGACAAAAAAATAAAAATTTCGAGCTGTGGTAATAATATTTGTCGTTGGTTGGATTTCTTCAAGTAAATTCACATCTCATCAAGCGACAACAAAGGCACACGTGCGAAAAGCTAAACCTAAACGAAGCCAACAATTTGATGATTCCACTATAGTAATGATAGCAATTCCATTTGCAGTAATTGCGGTTGTAAGGACAGTTGTGGGATTGTGTTGGTAGTGGTTGGGCGTCGCTGGGGTAGACCAGGATGGAGTTTTTATTCGATAGTAGTCATAATTATTTATTATTTTAAATTATATCCACCTCAGTATATCACTGGTTCTTCAATTTATCGATCTCGAATGCACGAAAGGCAAATTCTGTCTCAGTGGCGTTTGAACGTAAGGCTGGAAGAAATGCCGCTAAACATTTTGTATGGTATCCAAACAATCCTACCAATACACCGCTTCATCAGTGATAAAGACTGTATATGTGTAACGGCTGTGTATCTAGAGATGATGCTAAAACATGTGACTGTAATATATAAGCTGTCTTGTTCTTGTTAATACTTTGGATTGAGTGGGCATAGCGTTCAAGATGCAGTCATTCTAATTTATTAAGGACCATTTCGAAGTGTTTTACTAAATACGAACTTTTCTCATAGAAAAGAATAGTGTGTTATTTGAAAACAATTTGACAGTCAGTTCTTTCAGGTAGGTGGTGTGAACGTGGTTGTCAAGGTGGTGCTGTTAGAAGAAGCCGTGGTTAACTTTCATATCAATTCTGATGAAGCAAAATCTATGACCATCTCATCGTAATATTTATCATAGAATTCTAAATCTATTCTCCTTCAAAAACAATGAATCGAGATTTAACTATGACTTCTAGCAAGTAATTCAATCATAAAAATACTCGGGCTGATAAAGGGGTGATATTGACTAGTTGCTCAAGGTGATATGTCTTGTAGTGGCAGGGTCGTGGTGTTGATAAACGCTTTATTAATATAAACACAGCTAGGTGTAATTGATTCAGTGGGTATGGTGACAATAGTGATATTCGCTGTGTTAGTAGAAGCAACGGTGTTCATATAGATGAGTATCTGGTATGTTATGTGATTAATACATAATCAATAGTGCTAGGAGATTTGTAGAAGAATCAAGTTTATCATATATCTATATAAAATATATAAATTCATATATTTTTGTATGCGTGCATGTGTGTATGCACGCGGGCATGTGCGTGTGTGTGTGTGTGTGTGTGTGTGTGTGTACAAAAATTCTGAAATTTGCATATTTCTTAAGATATATAGTTTCCATTAGGGCAATAATTAGCATTGATAATTAACTAAAATTCATTCTTCAAAAATTATTACAAACAGGAAACATAAAAGTTCTTAAAGGAAAACGTATGAATACACAAGATAAAGATTATTTATGTAAAAATGGGTCAAGACCTCCTTCAATCGTGAATGACTACGGGATTGAACCTAGAAAGCTCCCCTCTGAGGCACAAATCCAGGAAAGGTTGTTTATGGAAGACCAGCAGTCGCCCATGCATGCCAGCCTCCCCTCTCCACCACACCGATGTTATTCAATATAAAAGCAAAGGGGCCGACACAGCTTGGTACCAGTGACGTCGCAACTCATTCCTACAGCTGAGTGAACTGGAGCAACTTGAAATAAAGTGTCTTGCACAAGACCACATCACACAGCCCGGTTCAGTAATCGAACTCACTATCAAACACTATAACTTGTGAGCCACGAGATTTTACCAGCTATGTAATTGGTACACATACACACACACACACACGCACACACAAATTAAGGTGCAATAATTCAATGTGTCGATCCACATATACATATACTGGGTATTCCATCAACGGCGACAAGAGCTTCTATTTCTAGCAGTTGCGTGGTGAGGCGTAAAGCCAAACTCTTGTTATAATTATAAATAGACAATTATGAAATATTTTGTATATATA
>NC_068987.1:92583575-92585840 GCF_001194135.2 Octopus bimaculoides
ATATATATATATATATATATATATATATATATATATATGTATGTACGCACACATACACACACATTCGTGCAGATATGTATATATGATATATAATAAATATTATCTCATATATTTTAATAAAAAGGTTATTAACTTTTTAATTAATTTGTAAAATTCGAATCATATTTGTTAAATTTCAGCGAACCATCTTGCTTTACATGTCTATGTGGTCTTCTCATTTTCAGACATTTAGTTTCACTTATATTTCCTCTCATAAGGATCAAAAGAGTGAAATATACATCAGACATCTATGGCAAACTTAAAAATATATATTTTTAAGAAGCAAGCTCGGTATACAAGTTTGTTTTGCATCTATTTATTTAAATTAGAAATATATTTTGGCTAAACTATTACGCTACAGGTTTTATGGAATACTCACACATGCACTATATTTTTTCAAAAATATTTATATAACAGATGTCTGTTGAAACCAATTGGCGAATCTTTGAAAATATTGTCACATTTTTAATACACATATACTTACATACGCTACGCACATACCTACGTACGTACCTACCTACCTTCCTGCTGCATACGTGCATACGTATATACATATGTGTGTGTACGCGCGTGTGTATGCATAATGTATATTTAATTTTTATATGTTATCTGTTTCTCTCTTTTTTTCTCTTCGTGGAAAATGTTAATGGACAAATTTTGCATATCACTTTTATTTGTTCCTGAATTTGTATCTCAAATATATTTTCTCTCATTTCTGTAACTGTTTCTGCTTTTTCTATTTCCTTGATGCTAAACGCACTCATTTATATATTGTATTTTGCATGACTCTATCCATTCCTCTATTCAAAATCTACCAATTATCTTCATAGTGAATTTCTGATGCAATCTTATATTTTCATCTCGCCTATTTAAAGGTTTCCACTTTCACTCCCCCCCCCACCCGCTCCGTCTCTTTCTTTCTCTTTCTCTCTCTTCTTTTTAAAAACAGTTTACCTATTTGGTTTTTGATGTGTATGTGTCTGTAAGTACGTGTATATATGTGTATATATGTCACTGGGTGTATGTATGTATGTATGTATGCTAATATAAAGCATGAAAAAACAGACAGGCATTTTCATCTGCGTTTTAATGTCTCCCCGTTTCATTTCTCTTTCTTTCTCCTTTTGCCAGTTTATTTACATATATGTTTGAAGTATATATATCTGCCTGTCTCTCTCTGTAATACCCCCCCACACACATATATATATATATATATATATCATATGTGCGTCTGAGGGTATGTATGTACGTAAGCATGTGTATCCATATCTGCATACGCATACATCACATTCCATCATATCCTCACAGGAAACATACATACATGTATACATACATACATATATACACACACATACATACATATATATATACATTTATATATAATATACATTATATACATGGGTGGGTGGCTGGGTGTTATATATATACATGTACATATACAGCACATATATATGAACATGCATGTGTTGTATGTGTATCTTTGTGTGTTAATGTGCATATATGTACGTATGTATCTGTGTGTGTGTGTGTGTGTGTGTGTGTGTGTGTTTGTGTGCGTGTTTCTATTCGTGTGAGCACTTGAGTACTTATCCATCAATCGATTCGAAAGTGCAGCTGCGAAGTTGACATCGGATTGGCTTGTCCTGTAATCACTTATAAACTTGTGCACATAGCTTTAATTAACTTTCTCTCTAGAACGGAATGAATTTCACACTTGACAGAAACAAGTCTGCTGCACTATGGCTGAAAACTTGAAGACCAAACATTAAACGGATCAGGCCGCCACACGTCTAAGAAATCTTCTGTCACATTCAGACAGAACAATCAGTTCCTGGCACCACTTCAGACTGAAACTCCAAAAATAGGGTTGATTAAATTAACCTTCTAGTTGGTTAAAATTTGAATCAACTTCCTTTACCATTTGTGCAAACGGATTATATCCATTAATGGCGACTAGTTTCCGATTTTTAGACATGATAGGTCTGACATTTTCTTATACGTATTTTTTCTGTTCCCATATTTCTTTATCATCTTATTTTTCTTTCAGCTGAATATTCACTTCGTAACATCCCCTGTTACCTGTCTTTCTCTCCACTTATCAACCTCTCTCTATCCGGCCACTTTTCTACTATTTTCCATCTGCCTTTTTACTTTTGAAAGTATGTCTGAATTATTTTTCAGACTTTGTCTCATTTAGATTTCTAAATATAATGCAAAATTCTTTTA
>NC_068987.1:92586102-92587702 GCF_001194135.2 Octopus bimaculoides
ATTCTTAAAATTGTCATTTTAATGGCATGGCCAAGTGAAACTCCTTTTTGAGAATTTATTTTCATTTACTTCGACTATTTCGAATTCATTTGTCTCTGAATAGCATCACCATTCCACATAAGCCAGTCTTCTGTAGTTTATATTACACACAGACACACACGCGCGCAAAAACATACACATACACACACACACACACACACACACACACACACACACACACACACACACACACATATGCATATATAGGTATATGCGCAGACTAAGATATATACATATACAATAGGTGCAGGAGTGGCTGTGTGGTAAGCAGATTGTGTACCAACCACATGGTTCCGGGTTCACTCCCACTGCGTGGAGCCTTGGGCACGTTTCCAGTTTTAAATCACTTTTAGTCATCCATAGCCATCTTTTTTCTCTTTCTGTCTTATCTTAAACATCTGTATGAAATTGTCCATGGATTCTTTTCTTTATCCACCTATTTTCAGTTTCATTCATTTTCAAGTGCTTGTGCAGTGCTTTATCTTTGCAATCTTACATCCTACAGCAGCTTCACCATCTTACGTCCAATAATAGCATTTCTGTGGCATTTTGTTTTACATACCATGCTACGTTGTTTTCTTCTGCTCTAATGCTGTGTTCGCATCCAATCAGTCCTCTTCAGTCTGTCTGTTTCTGCATTTGGGCGGAGTATCCCTTACCTAGTCAGCAACTTCTTTGTCTTTCGGTCTAAGCTGTTTAATTCGATTACTGTTCATGCGATTACTCCGTCTCCATATCTAGGTAGTGAAATCATCCAGGTGTTGATAGCTTTAATTTTATTCCATCCGTTTAATTTTGACTTAAAGATCAGTCTCAGACTGTGAAAGTATTCCACCTTAAATATTTCTGTCATTTCTTTCTCCATCAATTCATCCATTTCCAACATCCCCAAGTGCTTATAGCTCGTCTCTTTTATCTGGATCATAACCTCCCGCGATGATATCGCTAGCCCGTCGATACATTTGATTTTGCGTCTCTTCAATACTAACACACCATACCTTTTTATTCCGAACTCCATTCTGATATCAGCACTGAACGTATACACCGTATCAACGAAGTAACTGAATTCGGGATTCAGCTTTACTATAATGTTTGAGGTCATCCACGAATAACAAGTGGTTGACTTTTTGTTGGCGCCTTTTGAATACATACCCAGTTTTTGCTTTCTTCAGAATCAATGTTACTGATATCATGCAGAGTAAAAAGATCAGTCGGGTAAAGCAGTCCCCTTAGAAGATGCCTCTCCTGGTTTCTATTGTCCCTAAACTTCCATATGCTGTCAGTTCCGTTCTCCACTTCACCATACTTTTTCCAAAACAATCGCTCAACATTAGATGCAATACTAAATAGGTTCATACATTCCATAATCAAAGAATATGGGATCATATCGTACATCTTACGATAATCGATCCATGACTTGGCTAAGTTGGTTTCCCTCCTCTTGCAGTTTCTAAGTAGAGTTATTATTATTATTATTATTATTATTATTATTATTATTATTATTATTATTATTATTATTATTATTATTGAGTGAGAGAGCAGTGCATGCCATCAAAGTGAC
>NC_068987.1:92587712-92591480 GCF_001194135.2 Octopus bimaculoides
TATTATTATTATTATTGAGTGAGAGAGCAGTGCATGCCATCAAAGTGACACTGGGGTAAAATATACGAAGCCCATTATACCCATCATGACTAACCGTCTGATAAGGATACACCAGGCACATGCATCACAAAGATATGTGCGCGACATGGTGATCTCGTATCAAGATAAACAGCGCATGACCTCGCAGGTGGGGCCCAGTTAGAATTTTCGTCAGGTCGAGTGGCCCATCCCATGTTTCCAAAGGTGAATTATTCAAACACCAAAGAATTCCTCTCAACACATGGCTATGATGCTCCCCCACTACTTCTGCTCATGATCAGAGATGCACATATCGTCAGCCACCAAGGGACATGCTCAACTAGTTAAGGTCAAACAACTGACAAGCAAATCTGTAGTATTAAGCAGAATATTTGCTGTAGCCCATCTTTTATACCAAGACAAAACAATATATATGATAACACTTCCAATTGATTAAGATCAGAAGCCATGAGAGCCGCCACTGCCTTGTACTGCATCATGTCATATTATTATTATTATTATTATTATTATTATTGAGTGAGAGAGCAGTGCATGCCAACAAAGTGACTCTGGGGTAAAATATACGAAGCCCATTATACCCATCATGACTACCCGACTAATAAGGATACACCAGACACCTGCACCACGACCATAGGCGCGTGACATGTTAATCTAAAATCAAGATAAACAGCGCATGACCTCGCACGTGGGGCCCAGTTAGAATTTTCTTCAGGTCGTGTGGACCATCCCGCTCAAAAGGTCCCTGAATAGGGTTGTTGAAGGATGTTGTGCAAAACACCCATGTTTCCAAGATAATTCTTTTCTAAAGATAAAGTATAAATTAGTATAACATACTGAAAGAATTCCTCCAACTGGAGCAATTGAAAGAGTGTAATTTTAATACATTGTCAATAATCTTAATAATGATATTCATAAAAATGAAATATTAAACTAATAATAATATTGTTACGATTATAGTGTTTCAGTTGTGTTTCCTTTTCTTGCTGAGTGTCTCCCAACTCCTATTATGGTTACTATAACGAGCCCTAAAGTGGTGTGTCTTCACCCCTCGCAATGCAAACGCAGGTTGTGGAGCAAAGATTATGGTCAAAAACCTAAGTGGCAAAATTCACGAATAGTAAAACAAGGAAAAGAAACAAAATACATCAAGAAAAGAAAAGGTGCAAATGAGGCAATGAGGTTGATGATTTTAAGCAACAATATACTGAAACCTACTCGTAGATCACGTATAACATTATTATCAACACCATCATCACAAAGACCAGCACCGCAGCTGTCACAGACACAAGTATAAGCACCCCGTTTCCTACACACAGTACAAGTCAGAAAACACTACAACATGCATACAACAGCAGAAATAATTCGTAATACGGGTACAAGAACAAATTTAAAAAACCAGCAGACAAGCAATGCACACAACATGTACATTGATGAATAGCAATCAACCACACAAAATAATCATCGAAATAGCACAACGTACATGCAACATCCTTATAATAATTACGCCATAGTAGTGTAAGATTTCAGGAAAAATATAAGCAAAATTTCTATGAAGAACTGTTATTGAAAACATTGATAACCAACACAAAAGCTGGTATATCCATTGCTCCATGGGTATAAGTGATCCAGACTATTATACGGAAATACGAGGCGTCGACACGAACAAAAAAATCATCAGGAGAATTTACGGGGCCTCAAGTTCAGCACCCTAAAATGGACAAGTAAGGCAGGTTCATGCTATCAAAGAGGGCCTCATGCTACTGGACGGATAAAGATGTTAAATTGCTTGGAAATGTATTTCGGTTGATGTAGATTTCAAGAAAGGTGTGACGATCAGGATGGCTGGTCCATACAGATATGGCTCAAAAGTAAACTCTCACTGAAGTATTGGGTAGAGCGAATGAATACCTTCTTTGTATCTGTTATCTTCGATTGCGTGACCGTCTTACCGTGATCTGCTTCGTGGGTGACTAGAATGGAACGCTTTCTATTCTGCCTTCTATAGCGGACGTGTGATCTGATTTGTCCGCCGTTTCCTAATCAATAAACGCTTTGCAGAGGACTGGACTGGTCTTTCCATGTCTAATGTTGTAGACGCATGCACTCTACTTAAGACATTTCCAGGACATTTCAAGGTAATAAAATTTAAAAATTACGGAGATGTACTTACATCGCAAGTGACTTCATCTGAGATCGTGTGCTGGAACGAAAATAATTGCAGCGTGGAAGGTGTTTATAAGGCATTTAAGAAACACACAAAAACCGTTAGATTCACTTCGACATTTAAATTTAATTTGCCAAAATATTTTCGTCGCTTTCAGACCGCGAAAGTTAAATATATTAACTAAACAGCCAATATTTCCTGTTCTGATGTGGAAAATTGTACTGGAATTAATGGCGTGACCAGTGTATGTATTAATTAGTATTTTTAAAATGCATGATGAGTACATTTTGAAATTCACATGAGAGTGAGTATCATATATGTACGAAATGTATTTATCTTTACAAAAACTATTCTAATTCTATATTTACGATGATGATGACTGAATTTAAATCATTGGTTTAATAGTTATGTTCATAAAAGAAACTGGGGTCTCAGTGTAGAAGCTTTAATGAGAAACTACTGAAAACTGTTGGTAACTGCTCAGCTTCTTTTCTAAAATATAGAGATCATGCCTTTATTTTTCGCCATCATATAATTTTAGATTTTTCTCTGTGAAATCGAAAACCATCACCTTAAACGAGGCATTATTAGCACCGAAAAATCTATCGCATTTCCATAAGTTCTTAGTTTGTAAGTTACTTCGCAAGCCATGGCATTTATTACCTTTCATTGAAACGTACTTAAACTGAACTATATAAATATTTTAAACATTTATCAATTTCAAATCTTTCATCGAACTTAAAATAGAAAAATCAAATACAGCATCGAGAACTCACACATTTACATATTCATACTAATTATTAATTTATCCCTTTGAAAATACTGTGAACTTTACTTCATATGTATCAACATTATATTAGATAAACTACCTCCCGACATTTCTGTACGTAGATAGTTTTTGCTCAAAGTCTCACTTCTTTGAACATTTTACAAAGGGGAATCTCGAATTGTCCTAAATTTATATGTAAGTATATATGTAATTTCAACAATATATTACACTTTCAACGTCTGTACTTGAAACTGAAGCATTGTAAATTATACATTATCCGCCACACTTCATACTTTATCTAAGTACGTTATACAAAATATTGGCACATATACCATTGTCCTTTTGACCGCTCCAATAAAACATGTACCCATTCGAAGCATCAATCTAATATTTACTCGGACATACTTTCATTGTAAACGAAAACCAGCTTCGATTTTACTCGTACACAATTAGATTAAACCTAACAAATATTCATACATTTATAATACTCGAGTTTCAGTAAAAACAGATATTGCCTATACATATACATATGCTTACACTCATATAAATATATATGTGAGTGTTTGTGTGTGTGTGTGTGTGTGTGTATGTTTGTGTGTATGTTTGTGTGCATGTGTATGCATATATATATATATATATACATATACATATGTCTATATAATTTCCCTTTTATATACTTCTATATATATATAGATAAATAGATAAATAAATAAATATATATATATACATATATATATATATATATATATATATATATTTATATATATATATTTATATATATAGATGTAGATATATA
>NC_068987.1:92592896-92594200 GCF_001194135.2 Octopus bimaculoides
TATGTATATACCAGGGTAAGCACATAAATGTGCAACAAGGGGAAAAAAAGAGTACTCAAATACCACAGGTAGAGTAATATGCTTTATTTAAAAGCTGCAAAAATATTACAAAAGACTGTTACTCGGAGTATAACGTTCCTATTCATCGGACAGTTTCTAACAAGTGTATATATGTATATATGTGTACATACAGTTATACGTATACAGAGATATAAATACACACATGCATATATACGTACACATATATATTATTGTGTGAAGGAGCAGCGCATGCCATCAAAGTGACACTGGGTTAAGATATACGAAACCCAGTACACCCATCCCATCATGACTACCCGTTTGATAAACGTATAGCAGGCACATGCATCACAGCCATATGTGCGTGACATGGTGACCTCTTATCAAGATAAACAGTGCATGAGCTTGCAGATGAGTAGCCCATCCCGCTCAAAAAGACCCTGAATTAGTGTTGTTTACGGATATTGAACGAAACAATCAGGTTTCCAGAGGGGAAACATTCAAAAGCTTAGAAAATCATGGTGATACGACGGGCACGCGGCCCGATTAGCTCTTGGCAATTGAGTTGCCAGAGCGAAGGAACATTCTCTAAAACATAATAAGAGGATTGTAGCTCGTCTTACCATGTCAATCGAATAACTAAGTAGTACACAAATGTGTGTTCGACAGATCGATGCTGAGTATGCTACTCGATTCAAAGTGGAAGCATATGAATATTCAACGACAAATTGCTCGAACGTTTGGGGCGAGTGACGGTTTACAGAGCGCGGAGAACGCTACTGCCCAGCATGACGGCCGCCCATGGCCCTAGGAAAATAATATGGAGTTCTGACAAAGGTCCACGGTAGAAGGTGCAATGAAAGAAACGTTGACATTCTTTATGAAGTCACACGGTTTTGATGTATTGTTCCACGAATTATATTTGCATACGCTACGCTTATTTTAAGGGCACTTTGCGGATATCTGAATAAACAAGAAATAACATCATATAATATATTAAACACACACACACACGCACAGACACAGACACAGACACACGAACATATATACATACATACATACATACATATAAAGATATATATATATATATATATATATATATATATATATATACACACAGGCATATATTTGTGTATGAATAAAAATACATCTATCTGTATTTATATATAAATTCAAAAAGGGATAAAACTCTTTTACAGGAATTTTATCAAGAAGCCAGTGTGTAAAAAAATTCGTAAGGGAAATTTCTATTCCCAAGAATATAATTATTCGTTTATATTTATATA
>NC_068987.1:92596351-92601303 GCF_001194135.2 Octopus bimaculoides
TATATAGTTCCCGTTTTCAATTTAAACAGACAGATATATATCTTTGGATATACATACTCTTTTGTAGGAAAAAAATGTAAATGCTGAATATTCTATTTTATAGTTGTAAAACTAGTTGTCTAGAGACAGAGAGAAATGCTTAATTATTCATATAGCGACCGAGTTATGTAGCTTGCTATGTAGATTCCTGTTATTTAACATTTTAGCTCATATATTTTAAACGTAAAATATTTCTGTTATCTTAGTGCTACTTTCATAGTTTCCATACGTATATATTACACGGTTGGAGATAAGAATTCCGGGACAGCTGGTTACTTTTGCAAAGACCATTCAACACATTTCTGATACATATATTTTAGAAACTACGGTGAAACGTATATTTCAACGACTAACGTTAAATGCAGCTAATGAGTAACTGTAAAATATTATCTACATACATACATATCAGATATTTCACTATCGAATTTATTACCTCAACCAAGCGCCGGCTCATAATTTGTAATGCACCTGCAACAATGTAAACAAAGAGGAGAAGGGGCAGTAAATGGAGTTCGTTGGTAGATTAATCATGGAAATTTTGCTTTCCTCGTCTGCAGGTAGATGTTCGTTTCAAATCTAGGGAATAAAATTATATTCCCTTCATTTAAAGTCTTGCAATTCATTCATGATATGTTCTATTTTACACCTTGTAATTTTCTTTGTGTATATAATTTGACATTATTATCATTATTATTATTGCCTCCGCACAGCTTCTAAGGCTGGAGATGTACTACAGTGTCAGCTGTTCACTACCAGTGAACTAAGGTAACACACCTTATTTTTCGAGCACCTTCCAGAGTATTCGTGCGGTTCAAAGCAGTATTACTTTCTGCAAGTGCTCCACTCTTATAGCAGCCGCTATTTGTTCCGCGTACCTCTCGAGATTTTTGCTCACTGTTCCCAGGGCTCCAAAGATTATTGGTACTGCTGCTATCTTACTCATCGACCAGAACTGCTTAACTTCGAAAGCTAACCTGTCATATCTCTCAATGTTTCTTTCTTTCTTATCGCATACCTTGTTGTCAGCTGGGCATGCTATATCTATGATCCAGTATAGTTTCTTTTCTTTCTCAATTAAGACTATGTCTGGCTTCCTATTCTCTATCTCATGGTCGCACTGAATCATAAAATCCCATAGCATAATAATAATAATAATAATAATAATAATAATAATAATAATAATAATAATAATAATAATAATAATTATTATTATTATTATTATTATTATTATTATTGGTATTATTAGTATTATCATCTTTCAATTTTTTTCCATTTTTTGCCGAGTGTCATCCCAACATCTAGGGCAAAGGAACTCACTGTATACATGAGTAGGCCATCAAAATAAGCACATCAGACTGTTCATTTACAAAGTCATGTGACAGAAATAGGAGCAGAATAAAGACAGAAAGAAAAAGGTAAGAAGGAAAAAAAAGCAAAGAATGAAAAAAGAAAAAGAAAATGATGGGGTTGAAAAGTGGAAAGAAAATAAACAGTGACAATGCTCTTCACAGTTCATGTGATGTACCATCTAAAACAAACTT
This sequence comes from Octopus bimaculoides, assembly GCF_001194135.2. Taxonomy (NCBI): domain Eukaryota; kingdom Metazoa; phylum Mollusca; class Cephalopoda; order Octopoda; family Octopodidae; genus Octopus; species Octopus bimaculoides. Next base: position 92,597,932 of record NC_068987.1, read on the forward strand.
TTGCACTTCCTGCAGGGATGATAAGCCAGTAACCATCCTCAAATAATATTCTGTTCCTTTTCGATCATTCCAAGTGATCCCATAATCACTGGTATTATAACCCTTCTTGAAATGCTACATGTTTTCGATTTAGGGCTAAGTTATCGATCTCACAGCGAAACAGCTTTTCTCAATACAAGTGACGTACCAGTTAAAACAATCATTTGCACTTCTTGCACGGCGTGTATAGCAGTGATCATTCTCAAATAATTTTCAGTTCCTTTTTTGATAATTCAAAGCGCTTCGATAATCATTAGTAGTTTAGCTGCTTTGAGATGCCACAATTTTCGAATTCCATATGCAAATCTTTATATTTTCTGAACTTGTCACATAATTTTACCAAAATTATTGTGATCACAAGCAATGCTCATAGATAACATTTATTATTCTCTTCTTTTAAAATAGTATCTGGTGTATGATGGTTCTGTCTGTATATAGATAGCGTATTCTGTAGGGCTGCAAATAATGATAGCTGGGGTTGTCCATAATTTAAACTAATCGACTACACAGAGCATAAAATTGTGATCTTTACTGTCAACCTAGACAGGCTCGAAAGACAGGGAGCCCGTTACCGAAAACCGAACGCCTCCGTTCTGAAGCGCAAAGTGTTTTCATAGACTGGATTAGTGAATTAGTTAACGATAAATTGTGATTCTCCCTCAAAATAGCGATTAGAATAGAAATGATAAGATTTATAAAAAGAATAGCACAAGAAGACATAGGAAGATATATAAGACATTTAGAAAAGGCATTGCGACCGAGGTGCTCTCACCGATATTGGCACTCGACCTTTTCTTCAACGCGAAACACGAAAGTTGCGTTATCAAAGCTAGGACACGTACCCTTAGACAGGAAGGGAGGATAGTGTCGATGGGTGAGTCCGAGAGGCAGAGGGATGGTGTGAGAATAAAGCTGCAACTCGACCTTCACCTCACTACGACGGGCACGCGTCTTTTCTTGATTGTTACTTTTTGGCATTGAAATGTTTTCTACATCGCCTTTGTAACTCGACATCTGAGTGGTACAAATTCGGGACGATTATGATTTTGTGGTCATCAACATTAGATTTTATTGATATTTTTGTTGGCCATACCACTGTTTATATAGTTTTCTCCCTCTGGCTGTTGGCGTTGTTGTTAATGCTGTCAATGCTACAATCGCAACTGCTACTTTTGGTTTTGCTGTTGCTGCCATTAATTCCGTTGTGGTTGCATATTACCGCTGGTGGTGCCACAGTTACTGTTGTGGTGACAATGTCAATAGACGTGGGGATCATTACACTATACTCCACGTGATGATCTGTGGGATTACACAAATGACATTTATGATTTCTGCCCTCAAAAGACACTTATAGCACTCTACCACCTGAGAGATCTGTTAGTCCTGGTGTATGAAGTATCTTGTTCATTTTGGATGAACAGCTCCATCACTTGACCTCGCGGTGTTTCTTTCTGTAGTCTTTTGATCTGCAGAGTATTATTCTGTTAGAAAGCCCCATTTCTACAATACCGTATATATCGCGTGGTACAGTAACATTTGGCGGCCTGCATTCGTATCAGTTACGTTTCTATATGCTTTCTATATGCTTGATCCATTTGTTTGATATGTTTCAGTTTTCAGGTCTGCTTCTTGTCGGATGGATTGTACATTTTCCCCAAATTTTATCAAGATGTATTTTCTAATTTTTACAAAAAATTCAGAGAGTAGATTCTTTTTGTCGCATGGTGTTTGCAATCTCCTCAACTTTGGTCTTGTAAATTGTGATACTTTGAATCTCTTGTTTCCTTGAATCACCGTTGCTGGTGCTGAGAGCTGAGGTGAAATTTTCAGATCTGTTTTAAATGGACAATTTCGCTTTGTGCTGTTTTTCATGCTTCTTTAATTTGTTGAATTCGTGTTAATTCTTGAGGTTGTCTCCATCATTGGTGTTGTTGATTGTGTTGTATTAGTATTGCTTTCCCTAGTTTTTCCTTTTCTCATTTCTATTCTTTTTGACAGTGTTTTTATTGCTTTTTTGACAGAGGAATAAGGTTAAGAATAAGAATAAGGATAATATACTGAATTATTTTTGGTCATTAGTGCAAATTCACAAATACGGCATTTCAAATATATATATTTTTAAATTTTGAGGTGAGGAGTATATGGTGTTTCACAATAGGGGTTGTTTAAAACATTTGTGGAAAGCGCAAAAATAATTCCACATCCTTCATTTCTTTTTGTTTCAATTTAATGTTCCTCCCGAATTCTGTGAGGAAATTTTCTTGAGAATGTGGAGGGAGCATCCACGTACTGAGGGTTGTTCGTGTGGAAGAATTGGTAAATAGTCTAAAAGCACTTTTAGACAAAATGTGCGAACTTTTCCCCTATAATTATGTTGCTCGGAAAGTGTTAATATATTTCTATGGCATTGTGAGTTAGATTTCTTTTGCCTTCAAAATATTTTCGATATTTCTTCCTCTGTTTCTGAACCACAGGAGACTGTCACATCCTTACACTACAGAGGAATACCGTAACGAAAGATGGTCTTCGCTGCATAATACACGTGATCGAATATACCGTCTTCACCTGTGGATTCTTTATAGTTGTTTTCTTAAACGGAGTATTAGGAAAGAGTTATGATTTTCCATCATAAGACAAGCTGCAGCCGCTGGCCATTCGGAGCCACTCTATTTAGAGTTTTTGCAAGAAAAAGGAGTAGAACTGCCGTATGCCTTTGGCATCCCGCTGATGATCTACTTAAAGTGGCTGGCAATATAACTTACACGCACTGATGAAAAATACATACTTCATAATTACTACACGAAAAATAATCAAAAATATATATTTCTAGCGAACAAACAAATGTTTCTTGTTTTGATACTAATCTTGTAATGTCACGAAAAAGTGTGTTGTAAAATAAATGATGAATATTTTCTGTATATAGAAAACATACTTCATATTTTAATAAATTAGTGTCGTCAGCATATTAATTCACATATCTCGCACAAATGTTCCTGGCTATATTTCTGCGCATAATCACTGGTAGGTACATAATTTCATACAGTATCTTAGTGTTTACGATACATGTTGAATATGTTTAACAATCCCAAGTGTGCTTTTAGTTTCGGAAATATATATATTGTATCTATCTATCTATCTATCTATCTATCTATCTATCTATCTATCTATCTATCTACCTGTCTGTCTGTTTTTCTGCCTGTCTGCTAATCTAATTATCTAATATATATATACGAATATATATGTATATGCATCTATATATATGTGTGTGTATATATATGCATATATGCATAGTAAATGAAAATTATATATGTATAAATACACACACGCACACAA
>NC_068987.1:92602227-92609762 GCF_001194135.2 Octopus bimaculoides
GACTTTATTACGACTTTTTTAACCCCAAGAAGACATCTTCTCTAGCTGGTTAACGATGCACAGCTGCATCCTAGATATTGTGACCAAGGGAGCTAACCCCTACCACCTTCTAGCGAATTACCCCAAAACTAGGCTGTTTTACTGGTCCCATTGCTAGAAGGTCGACGGGGTTCGCTCACCTGCCTGCAATAATTCGGATGCTGGTGAGCATCGTCAACCAGCTAGAGAAGATATCCTCTTGGGGTTAAAAATTTGCAGTGAAATCTATTCGAATGGAAAACCATGTTGAAATAGCTATGAACATTACTTGTTAATACAACTATTGCGTTGATCTTTTAGAGAGATTTTAAAACTAGCATGTTGGATCACTTAACTCAACACGTTTTTTTTTTTTCATTCTCTATGTATTTTCTCTTAATCCTTTCCCTCGAAGAGCATAGGCTCGAAACGTAAAATACTTTTCCATTTTCCCCGAGAGTCAATCTAATACACTTCCTGGGTATGTTCTTCAGAGCACGGGGGTTCCGTGCATGATGTACAAGCAATCGCTTTAACTTAAAATCTCCTGCATAATTAACCTCCCCCCCCACCAGCATAATGGTGACACGTACTTTTGAAACCTTGTAGCCTAGAATAGTTTTCTCATCCTTGAAAATGAATGAACGGTCTGGTAATTTTTTCCAGTACAATCCAGTTCGGGAAGAAATATCTTTAATGAATTAGGAAATTCCGCTGCTGCTTGTTCGTCAGCTGATGCATTTTCTCATTACTTCTTAATGGAGTGATAACTACTTCGCTCGTTATCATAAACCATCCTTGACTTGCCTTGAACTCTACATCTTTCTCGTCTTGATATTTTTTCTTCAGGTCTTCAAACAAAGACAACGCTTTCTCTTGAATGATTTCGTGACTAATAGTAGCACGCTGACAATTCAACCTAACAATCCAAAGAGAAAGAAGATTTTCTATTTCTTCAAAGATTTTTCCCCTTTTCTTATTGATGACAGTGTTCTTCGTCCCTGGGGCTTCAGAATTGATATGTGATAAAATCTTGTCCTTATTATGTACAATCGTCATTACAGTTGTCCGACTCATCCCAAAAGATCGTGCAATTGCTACCACTTTTTCATCTTATTCATGGCGTTTTATCACAGCAAGTTTATCTTCCTGTGTTATAGTATGAGGCTTAGCACTTTCATAATGAATTATCGTAAAAGCCATGGGTGCAAAATTAAAGTCACAAATGAATGTTAAGAGAAAGTAGCCGATAAACAGACGAAAACAAATCTGAATTCATAACAATTGCGGGAATCACGAGTGACGACGATGCCTAACGGTAGATATTGGAACTACAGTGTAATATGGGCACCGAAGGACCGATAAATAAGACACCATAGCTGATTTCATGATTTCATTCACTAAGCTACACTACTTTATGGTGTGTATCTTAACATTTACTGTACGTATTTTAATACGATTCTGTATGTGACTGTTCTTATTTATTGTACAGAAACATGATTTTATGTGCTTCTAACGGCTTTCTAGTGATTTTATCAATTCCTATATATGTGGCGGACAGACGTAAAGTCGAGTAAAATGATAACATGGTTTTTATTTTTCCATATATTATTTTTGAAAACCGACGTATAATCGAGAACGACATAAATCGAAACTACTTAAGCCGAGATATGCCTGCCTATATTCTTGAACTTTAATGGATCTTTAACTGCTCCAATAAATCTCAATACAACGTTCCTGCCATATAATACCGCTTGTAATATTCATAGTATTAGTAATAAATTCTGAGAATTCGCATAGAATTTTTGTGAGGTTTTAGACAATAATATTTCCTACGTAGTTAACTGCTTCATTTTTTTCTGGCACAGATCTTATGTAGAGTTTACGTTACCGTTCGTGGTTCAAAGAAATTCACTTATATCCACGACGAAATATCAAGTTTGTACGTACGAAGTCAGATATTGTACGGTAAGATATTTTATCTAATGCATAAAGAAAAACCGTCACTATCAGAAAAATGAAATACACATGCACACACACACACACACACACACACACACACACACACACACACACACACACACACACACATACAGAGGAACACACATGTTTCTGCTCGTATAATAGAAGGTTAAACAAATATTTTAAGGTACAGAAACAAAGAAAATAACGATAAATTATTTAAAAATCAAAATGAAATTTCATAATTAGAAAATTGATTCGAGTTATTATTGAAATAAATTTCTTTGAAAATAAAGAAGTATGTCAGTGACAAGTTGCTTAACTGTTACCACACGAAAATGGTGTTAACCGCTTGCACGCTACTTGCATGCACGCAAGCCTTGCGGTCCAGTTTAACAAGTTTCTATTATAGACCTTTTGAATTCTAAAATTATCTTCGCATTATTTCTCTCAGGCTTCCAGCTCCTTTTCACCGGATTTTGATCCTGCATTCAACTGGATTACATTGTTGCTTTGGTTTTTGAGTAATTCTGTAATAGTGTTTTATTTCATGGAATTTGTGAATAATATTGTTGCCTCTTATGGTTCCCCTGCGATCAAATCAGTGAACACTATGTTAACGATGTGCAAAATTTTAAAAAAATAAATAAATACAAGAATGTGTTTTTTCGATGCAGCAAATTATTGCTTGCAAATATTGGTAATCATGTGGACACACACACGTTGCACATACATGCCGATATGTTTGTGTGTGAGCGTGTGTGTGCATATGTCAAGATATACAAACATACATAGAAGTCTATACTATAATGGATAAAGCTATTTATTAATTAGGTATGTAAGAATTACTAAAAGTACCAAAAGAAAACAATTATTAAAGGGTTGACCGTCTGGAAATAGTTTTATGAATTCATGTTCTAAGAAATTTCCTATAATATCGATTTCTCAGGTATATTGAATTTTTTAAACTCCAGTTTCTCGCAGATTTAAAAATTCATTGCGTCCAATTCATCACAAATTTAAATATTCATTGCATTCAATGCGGAGTATTGCATTTTCATTTGCAAAGTCTCTCACTTCCTCTTTTAAGTTTTAATTCGCTATTAGTGTATTCGTAATGTAAGAATCTTATTTCTTGAATGAACATTTTTACTATACCTGTATAATTTTTGAACACGGAATGGCTGTGAGAAGAGGCTAGAAAGTTGGGTAATTACTATTAGAAGACGAGGAGAAAAAAATAAGTTATCGACAAGCACCCGAAACTTGCACCTTATTCACAGTTTCCAAACGCAACTTCACTAATAGACACTCGCAAACACACATAGATACACATAAACTCAAATGAAAGTCAATGAATGTGTGTATTGTGTGTGCGCGCGCGCGTGTGTTTGTGCTATTCACTGACAAAACGTCATGCTGCATCAGTTCTGTGAAGTTTCCGCAGTGAACAGGTCGCGGTTTGAAAACGAAGAAAATGTTTTAACACAAATGAAGTGTTAAAGCTAAAGTGAAACTAACGGTATTAGTGTGTTTTTGAATGGTTTGCAAACATCTTCCACACTGCAATTGTTTTCGTTTAAGCACCCGATCTCAGATCAATTCCCTTGCTATGTAAGTATATCTCCGTAATTTTTTAAAATCACTTTAGATAGATGCCAGCAATGACCTCCTCAGTTTCTCCAATATATTAATTTCTAAACAGAAACAATCGGGAGCATGGATTGGGGTTGCAAAAAATTCATAATTTCTCAAATTTTCGATTTCATAGCAAATAAATGTAGTTATGGGGGAAATATTGAAAAACATCAATTCAAGTGAGAGTGATACAGAAACGAGGAGTGCTGTCTTTTGGATGTGCTAGAAACGACAGCCAAATCGTCCTTAAATAACTTTTCCCTTTGAAAATATTAACAATAAAACATTTTTTTTACTGAAAATACTCTTCCCATGGTTTAGAAGCGCCCAAAAGATTATAAGAAATGATGTTTGCTTTTGTTGTAAGTGCCTTAGTATAGAAGGTGTGAAATTGTTAATTACATATCTACAGACGTTAGTATACAAACACTTAGGTGTTTACTAACAAATACCGGAGTTTATATGGGAGGGCCACATCTTGAATTCTGTGGCACGTACATATTTGTTTTCATTAGGCATGACATAGATTTGAAGAATAATAATGATATACTCATTTCCGTTGTAATGTGGTGGTCAGAATGCTCATATTTGATATCTTGAAGAGAACATTGGCAGTATGTTTAGTTGTTGCTTAATATTTATTCCTTCTGAAACGTGGATGTTCTGTTTAAATAAACTGTACTGCTGTAGTTGCCATGAAAGAAAATCTAATATCGACTTTTGGTGCAAAAGGCACTCTTTTAGAGCGAATGCCACCTCCAGCGCCGTGATCACGTCATTTCGAACTTGTTTGGTCTTGTAAATGATGGACACTCGACTAAATATAGACAGCAGTGATTGACCTCCTTGGAAGCAATATGTATATATTATCTAGTCGTTAGTACATCATCCGTTGATTACGCTACTCATGAGATCTAAACGACGATAATTAGGCTACTTTGAATTAAAATTCACTGCTACCTTATTTTCATTAATTGATTAACTAATTAATTATTTAATAATTATGCTGTGTTTGGTAGAGCTTTCTCGAGGGTTTGATCTTTTATACAGGGAAAAGTTAAACATATCAAGCCTAATAATTCATGTCCTATAATACGAGTACTTTCGCTCATAATAAAATTTCCGTTAAAAATTTTATATAAATGGTCGAATCATTGCAGGTACTGTTCACTGGGCGAGTGAAGTAACTACAGTAATCAATAGATTTTGTCTTGATTCGAAATGAACCAAGATCTACTCCAACATTAACTCTTTTGGAATCGATAAAATAAGCAATGGTAATTCTATATTGATATATCTTGCCCTCATCTACTGCAACACTTCTATAAAATTTGGCCATGTGCCTGGTGAAATAAATCATTATTTATATATTAGTAATTTTACTCTTTGTTGTAGTTTTACTGCAATAAGCATGAATAGTCGAACTGCTTGTGATAATAATGGTGCCTATACTAGAGACCGTGGTGATGGTTGTGACGTGACCTTTTATTTCCACCATTTTAGGAACCAAACATTTCCAACATAACATTTGAAAGTTAATGCTGTTTGGACAAATGGATGGAAGAAAGATTGGTTTGATTGATGCGAGAGATGGTTAATTTGTTGATGATGACGTTGAGGAAGGAGAGAAAAATGAGGGTTACGCATTGATGGAGGTGGGAAGGCAATGATACTACTCCTCCTCCTCCTCCTCCTCCTCCTCCTCCTACTACTACTACTACTACTACTACTACTACTACTACTACTACTACTACTAATGATGATAATAATAATAATGATAATAATGATGATAATAATAATAACAATAATGATGATGATAATTAAGATATTTTTGGCAGTAATTATGAAGTTCATAATGATGAGGAGAAAGTAGTTCTAGAAGTAGTAGTAGCAGTGGTGTAGTTGTTGGTGGTAGTAGTAGATATATGAAGAAGAGAACAATGAGGATGTTGTTGCTGGGTGTGATGGTAGTCGGTAGTAGGGATGGTGATATTGACGACAACGATGATGATGACGACGACGATGATAATGAAGAAAAGAGGAGGCGGAGAAGAAGGATGATGGTTATGATGATGAGTTCGGTTGGGTGAAGGCTTGTGAATTTGTGGCTGACAAATCTTTATTTTATTTGCTAAGTGAACTGGTACTTTTGATAATAACCAAATGGCAGTTTTAATGGGGAATGTTGTTGCGTATGTTTGTAGTAGTCTCCACTCATTATGGCATATTAACGTTGTTACTTTGGTAAAGTGAGTCTACATTCATATATGTACTGAAGCATTCGTAATTTGAAGTTTTCTCTTTCCTAAAAGCAATGTGAATCTTTGAAGAAGAAAAACACAATGAAAGAAAGGAATTTCCTTCAGACATTACAAACAGATGATATTAGCGTCAGTATGATACAGTGAAGATGTCAAAGTTCAAAAGTTTCTGACATCGAAAGATGAAGTTGATGAGAAATTGATACGAACGAAGTTAATATTTGTGTATTGTTTAGTATTCTTGTTGAACTTGGAGTTTTTATTCCTTGAGCAGCTTTATTATTTTTATTTATTTATTATTTTTTTTTATTATCTTTTTATCATTATTCACCCCCACCGTCTTTCCTTTGTTTGGTTCTGAAGAGAAATTGAATGAATTTAAAATCCTACCAGCTGGAAGACAAGTGTTAGGACCGGAGGTCAATCTGTAATGTCGGCCGACTCGCAAAGTAGCCATCTATCTCGTTTCAATCAATGTTTAATGAGAATTCGATTGTATATACTGTGATCTGCATTTAATGGCAAGCAAGGAAAGTACAGTGAAAGGTGAAATCGTTATGTTATCGCTTCGGTGCCGTTGAGTCGGCCAACGTTTAGCGGAAAACTCATCGTTGAAATCGCCTTTTTGTGCCTGTCTGCCTGAACTGCATCCACGTTCCTCATGCAATCTATTTGCCTTTTGGCTGCATCTGTCGTCGCCTTCATATTGGAATATTTATTTGTATTTGTTGGTTTTGTATCAGCATTTATTTCTGCTGTTTTTGTATCTTTGAATGCGTCTTCGTTTATTGATACATGACATTCACTTGCTTACAACATCATGTAATATATTCAAATAACAGTACTCTGATCCAATCACTTAGACATTAATCATCGCTTTTCTATGAATGTTCCTTGAAAATGTTAATTTTTTTAAAAATTAAGCTTTCAGCCAGGTTTATATTGGCATTAGTTGTATATGAAAACTATTAACGGTGTTCAATAAACTTTTCAATCTTCTCGCAATTCAGAACAGCATTTGAACAGTGATAGCCGAGTATTCCTAATCAACGTAAACATAAATATGGTTTAAATGCTTTTTTTTATGCGTCTTGCGTAAGTTTTAAACTTTATAGACAGACCACCACCACCACCACGCCACCACCACAAGAAGAAAAAGCAACTTTTCCACAATTCATGCTAATTTCTTTTTAAACTACAACAAATAATGGGACTCTTAACTTCATTAACATGTTTTTCAAATGATTTCCAAAAATGCTGCAACATTTGTAGAATAAATGTAGGAATCATAAGAAACTTTCCCAAGACGCTGCGAGACAGAGATGCATCACATATGGCAATGTTTCCACCAAACTTTCGCTTCAAACGTTAAATTCTCTCTAAGCATGCCACCGAATGTAAAATCTAAGACCCATGCTGCGCAAAAATCTCAGTATTCACTGAATTATGCTCAACTACCGCGAAGTGTGACAGCAACTATCTAATGCAATTCATTGCAATAGAAATACATAGGCTTTAATAGATATGTTTTTTTTGTTTGAAAAATAACGTGCCTGGTATTATATTTGTGTTAATGCAATTTCTGAATATATTCCGGAATCAATTGCGCGCGCGCACACACACACACACACACACACACACACACACACACACACA
>NC_068987.1:92609999-92611447 GCF_001194135.2 Octopus bimaculoides
TATATATATATATATATATATATATATATATATATGGACATAATGTGGGATGTATATATGGACATAATATAGGATATATCTGTGGATGCTGCCCATGTTCTCGTAACAGTGGGCAATGGTGGTAGTTTAGAGTCATATTGATAGCTTTGAATTATTTTCATCATAAAACTAATTGTTGTCATATCGAGAGTAACATTGTGGCATGGTTTCATTGAGGTTTCATTCTGGCCAATCTAACTAACGATCTCTCTCCCCCATCCATTTCTGTCTCTTTTTTCTCTCTGTATATCTGTATCTAACAATGTAGCTAGCTGAATCTCTCACTCTGGATTTTTCAATATGAAATACATGTCGCTTAACTGAAAGAAATCAGCTAGGTTATATTCTAGTAATTCTAACGCTGATCGATGTCACTTTGATCTAAGATTTGTCTGCCTATATCACATATAACAACCAGATAACTTTTCAGTTTCTTTGTTATCGGAAGATTTTACTGGCGCCAATCTAATTTGCTCAGACGGGATGATCAAAAGAAACAATTTTTATAGCTATTCATTTCTCACAGCTAAATCTTTTAACAGTCTTCTGCGAAGCCCAAAGAAACTATATAAGTCACACATTTAGTATTAGCATTTAGTGCAAGTACATTGATATATCATAAATAGCAGATCACATGAATAACGAAATTTCTGACGTTATATTTAGCTCCTAGCAACACTCCAAACAAGTATGTTTTGCGTTCGAAACAAAGAAGGTAGCTCATAATTTCCTACAAATGTCATTCGGCAAAATAATTGTTTCTAATATAGACATAAACCCTGAAAATTTGGGGCGTAGAGGGAGTCGATTACAACGACCTCAGTCCTTGACTGGTATATAATTTTATTGTACTTCGTCGGATGAAAGGCAAAGTTAACCGCAGCGGGATTTCAACATAAATGGATCGAATAAAATATCACAAAGCAGTTTGTCTGAAATGCTAACGATTCTGTTTCACCTAAATTTGAGTGTGTGTTGAACGAAAGGAGAATAATTTTATGGGCGAGTATAGTGTATCATGACATGAAATAAATGGTAGAGAAAATACGACTAAATAACTTAAACGTATTTTCTTCCATGGAAGCTTGCACGCAGTTATAGTGCAAAGATTTTCTAGAAATAACAGTAAATTTCCGCCTATCTAATAAACTGAAATATTCAACACGAAGGACATATTAGATTATGTAGTACAAGTTGCTCTCGGTGTGATATAATCTTTCAGTTATGGTTGATGTAGGATGCAAAGACTATATCATCCCGTATACTGAATTAAAACTCATGAGAACAACTAGGAAAGTTATGCTGATGAAACCGATATATACATACACAAACGCGCAGACACGCAAGCAAACACATAGTTATGTATGTATGTATATATATATATATATATATATATATATATATATATA
>NC_068987.1:92611517-92613569 GCF_001194135.2 Octopus bimaculoides
GCACATACATATGTTTCTGCGCGCCCGTGCGCATGTGCGTTTACCTGTGTATGTAGTATTTGCCTGTGGAATGTACATTGTACTTGCTTGTAAAATTAAAAGTATATAAATTAAGAGGATGTAACATGTTAAGGGATATATTGTGAAATAACTTTAAATCAGTTGGATTTGTCCTTGTACCATTGGTAAACGGGGATAATATTTCCGGCAATTTAATTTGGATGTCCTAGATATACTCGACTGATTTTCAATTTGGCATTCGGTGCGAGGCTTGGATGCCAGTGACGATCCACAGAAATGGTGATATCCCGTGATACGGCAGTGGCATACACTTGTGCAAATGATTATTACGTCAGCTTTTATAGTCGGTGCTTAATTAAGATAAGTCGTCAACATGAAATGGTATCTCTGGTCGTTAATAGCAGTTTAAATGCGATCGACACAACACTTCCAATTTAGATGTACTAATTATAATTCATTACAAATACCCTGCCGTCTCTAATAGCTAATTTCATAATTCATTCGTTTCCTTAAAACTATGACTGTTGGTGCCTCAATGGTGGGAGGTGGTGTTTCAATGAATTTAAGGGCGGCAAAACAGCGACATGATTGAAAACGGAAATGACGAATATAAATGTAAAGTACACAGAATGAGTTTTCAGTTAGAAAACAAGGACTCATTCAAAATATGGATTCATGTAAAACTTTTTATTAGAAATAATCAGTTTGTCGTACGCACAATTGAAAGATAGTTTACGGACTTGCTTGTACACCATTCAGCATTATATATATAATAACAGTAATCCTTGGATGGAATTTATAAATATTTTAAAACACTGCTACGCGCGTTTCCACCATTCGCATGTCTCTTAAGATCACATGTGATTTGTTACATCTTAAGAGACATGTGATTTGTAGAAAGGCGTGTAGTGAAGCATCTGTGGTGAGTCTAGTTGTACTAACGTTTTAGTGAGTTAAATTTTTTTTGGCTTGTATTGGTGGGCACATCTCGCCACCAAAATATTGTTTCTGTACCTGGTTTGCCGTAGTTCCTGCTTCGGAGTTCCTGGTTTTGCTGTTGCTATCAAGTTCCAGTTTGGGCCAGGAGTACCTGTGTCCGGAAGAGTGTGTTCCACGTGGTTTTTTGTTTTGTTTTTCCTGAACTGTTCCCCCCCCCACTGTTTACTTGAAAGGCTATTTTTTAAAACTATCTCTGTGAAAAGTTTTTTTTTTTTTTTTTTTTTTTCCTAACATGACGGACAACAAGAACAACAAGAAAAGCACTGCTTTGATGTGGGAGATTATCCCACTCAAAGTGTGGCTTAAACAGCGAGAGAAGACGGTGATACTGAAAACGTACTCGAAAGTTCTCGACGCCATTGCCGTCTTCTCCTAGCAGGAAATTGAAAACGAGTTAGCAGACTATCTGCCGACTGTGAAGTTTATTGCCCAGGGTGTCGGATATGCAACGATTTGGTTGCTATTTGACATCCTGGAGGAGGCTCGTATTTTTGCGAGCCAGCCCCTGGAGGGCAATATAATTTCATTTCTTCTCACGTATTGTGGGAGGAAATTAACGAGGGCTTGTTTCAGCGGGCTCCCACCCAATATAGAACCAGGGTGGATAGAGGACACTATCCACCGGGGTCTGGGTGGCAGCAGCGCCAAGCTCCTCAGCATAAAGCTGCTACTGGTGGCTTATTGGATCGAGTCAAAAGTGGTTTTGACCCTGTGGACCCAATCAGCACATAATTTAGTCTTTCCGGACTTTTTGACTATGGCTCGGTGCAGGTACCCGGTGATTCTTGAGGGTCGGTAACACAATACCGGCATGTCCCGGAACTTTGTCGGTAGGGATTGTTCCACCGACGGGTGAAGAGCCATCGTCGGTGGGAATTGTGCCACCGACGGTGGAAATGACTACCCCGCTGCCTAAAGGAGAAGAATTATTTTTCCTGTACAGGGGCGGGGAGGTGGAGAAGGGAGCGGAGAAGCACCAATAGGGAGTAGTTTGGGCCTGCACACGGGATTCCGAACGGCCTCCGCAGATAG
>NC_068987.1:92614164-92620723 GCF_001194135.2 Octopus bimaculoides
CTTTCCCCACTCCATCCATCCACACAAACCGAGGTCTTCCACAGGTTCCGCTTCCTACCACATCTGTCTTCATTACCCCCTTACCATCCACTCCTCACCCATCCTCTCCATGTTGCCAAACCACCTCAATATTTGTCTATCTCCCTTAACCACGCAATGCTGTTAGCATTTAGGCAACGCTCATAGAAGTCGTTTGATTATCATGAAGATGCCTGGTAAAACACTTGAAACTCTGCCTCGCCTAGGTGCTGCATCCTATCATCGCTGTTTCTGTTTTCTACTATTATTGCAGCCGCTGCTCCACTTGTCAAGCTTATATCATGCCATTTGCATATATACGCCTTCGTCAACTATATTGTGTTCAGCCCAAGGCCCAATAGTGAGCATAATACATAGTCCATATATTCTACAAAATATATGCAACATTAATTTTGATCATTAATTTTTTTCACACGTCGTATAATCAAGAATGTGAATGAGAAACACAACCAACATTATCAACACCAGTGTTCATGAATCTGAACAAAACTGCTATGCTCAAAGTAGAAAATAAGGCAGAATTTAACATTTTTCTTGCCGGTAGAGAATGAGAAAAATACAAAACTGTATTTAACATTCTGATAAAAATAATCTTATAAGTTGACCAGAAATAGAAGCCAACCGCATGCAGAGACAACACACGTACACACAGACCCACATACGGAGAAAAAAAAATACATATACACTAACTTATCCTCATATAAATACAATAAGTCACACATGACTTTGTATACAAGATTCAATTTTAGAATAAACAGAGATGCTGCATCTCGGTACCAAGTGAAGTGTTCTTTGTATTTACGTATATTAAATATACGAAGCCAGAAAATAAAAGAAATAGCTATGAAAATTATAACAAGTCCAATTATTTTCCTAGACTGTAAATACACACAGTTGTTTATGTCGGAATTCCTCGGGGATTCACGTGAAAAGAATTTAAATAATATTTTCTTAGCAAGTTGAAAACACTTACCAAACAAATCCCCTGTAGTCTTCGGAAATAAAGGTAGAACAGTTTTTTTTTGTTGTTATTTTAGGAAAACACGTTTAGGAGTCGGTTGAAATTAAAAAAACAAAGAAAATATATGATTTTCAGTGACATAAATATATTTTTTAACACCAGTATAGATTCATACACGATATATAGTTGCATGCATATATACATATATTCATATGTGAGTGCGCGCGAATGTTTATACACAAATATGTATACACAACTTTACGAATATGTATGAGTACAGATGTGTGTGTGCGTTTGTTTTATACACAGATATTAAATATATAGGTGTTCATATACCTATAAATGTGTACATTCACGCACACATACACATACGTATGCCTGCGCCTGTGTGTATGTATATGAAATAGTTAATAGCCACCAAAGCCGTATAAATACCAAAATGTAATATTTATCCCCATCTGAATGTAAATCTTAAGAACACAGCATACCGCGTTATTTACCATGAGAGAACCTCCGATATAGACTGATGATGCCAGGAGACTGTCATCAGATACCGGCGCGGGAACCGCCACATCACTTTATTTCATCCTTTCTTGGCTCTATCAATGTCTGACATCCGTGGCAAGACACAGCATCGATTCCCACGTCAGCGATGGACATAGTATCTCCGTTTCTGTTCAGACACTGAGGTCTCAAATAACCGTTGGGCATATTAAAAAATAATAATCGCCTGCTTCCGCCACCGGCACTGCCTCTGTGTCAATTATTTTTTAATAAGCTTTCTGGATAATTGCTACGCCTGAAGAGACACTGAGACTCTATGTAAATCGTTGACAGAGGAATTGATGCTATGTATAGCGAAGGACGCCTGTCATTGAGAGGGCCAAGAGAAGCCGAAATCATGCGATCTGGCAGTTCCCGCAGTAGTGAACAAGTATCTCCCGACAGCGATATAAACAGTCATACAAATACACACTCATACAAATATATATATATGTGCATATAAATATAATGTATACATGTTTGTGGTAAGTAGTTTGCTTACCAACCACATGTTTCCGGGTTCAGTCCCACTGCCCGACACCTTGGGGGACTGTTTTCTACTATGATATCGGGCAGACCAAAGTGTGTGGGGTGGGTGTATGCATGTTTGTGTGTCTGTGGTTGTCCCCACAACATCGGTTGACAACTGATGATGGTGTGTTGACGTCCCCGTAACTTAGCAGTTCGGTAAAAGAGACCGATAGTACTGGACTTACAACGCATGCGTCCTGGTGTAGACTAAAGGCGGTGCTCCTGCATAGTCACAGTCACATGACTGAAACAATAAAAAATAAACAATAAAATAAATACATATACTTGTGTGTGTGTGTGTGTGTGTGTAAATATATGCGTATATATACACATACATAGGGGAGGAATTTCAACCATGTTTCGTGGTCTGCTACCACAACAGCTCCTTTATAGGATCCAGTTAGCTCAAGACATCATCAGGAGGAACCACGTCCGGTTTCGGCCCCTACTCCTCTACCGTTTTGACGTGGCGGGGCCACCCCCTTTCGGAGGTGTCTTCAGCTCTGGTGTTGGGTGCATGTCTTCTTTCACTGTTTGTGACTGTTCTAATTCAACTGTGGAATGTCCCTCGCTATGGTTATTTTCCAGGAGGTTCTGACCACACGTCTTACGGTTCATCAACCCGCGTTGTTGAACTACTTTTTCCGACATACCTTCCCTTGGTGGATTAGGATCCAGTTAGCTCAAGACATCATCAGGAATATATATGGATGATATAAGAATATATAAATGATTATGTGCGTGTTTGTACATGTATGTGTGTGCGTGTCGGCGTGTGTCCATTCACATGCGCATATGTATGAACTATTCTATCAAGATTGTCAACTATTTGGAGGAACTAAAACTTACTACTAATACACACTGAGCCCCCGTGTCACCAGTCATATAGATGAACTCACATCAATTCATAACACTGCGTTACAAGAACACAACTTTTTTTTATTGCCACAGTCTCCAATATTTATATAATTAACTATCATATATAAAGATATCTGCAGAAAAAATTATATATATATATACATGTTCATATGTAGATACACCTATCTAAGAATACATACACTCGCACCTATGTATATATAAAAAAAACTAAAAGCGCTTTCTCTTCTAGTTCTCATAAATCATTAGAACGCTACACTAGCCAGATTTCCACGTTTGTTCACAGGTACTAAGACGACAATAAAAGTTTACTGAATAAAAGTTTACGTTAGCTCTATCTTTAGGCATATCTGGAAAGACTAGTCGAACATTTCTTAAAATTGCTGAGTTATAAATATCAAGGTGTCAATCACCAAGTTCTAAAATATATGAAGATATTGCAAAATTATGGGATTTCGATTGAGAGCTATGTAGCAATTTAAGGTTGACGTAAGGTAATAATGAACCGGCAAAATAGTTTTCTTTAAAAGTTAGAGCCGTCGTTTTCATTAATCAAAAATGTTTTGATATCATTAGAAAAGACATGCAACTTTATTGTTTGTCAGCTTTTGCATTAAACAACGTGTCTGCTATTTAATACTAAAAATATATTACCTTCCATAGGAAAATTTCCGGTGGCAAGTTCTGAAAAGATCAGATGTGTTGGGCTTATTTATATATTTTCTTTACCCTTACCTAACTTATTTTCTTTGCTTCAAAGTTACTGACTGTATATTATGCATCATTTTGCGAATAGAGTCAGAGAGAAGGAATGAGAGAGAAAGAGAAACACAGAGTTATGTAAGGGTAAGCAAAATACATAAATGAGCCCAATACCATCTGATTGTACCAGAATTTGCCACTGGAAATATTCTTGTGGAATGTAATATATTTTCAGTATTAATGCACCGAGCTAACAGAAACGTTACCACGCCGGGCAAAACGCTTAGCTGTATTTCATTCGTCATTATGTTCTGAGTTCAAATTCCGCCGAGGTCGAATTTGCATTTAATCCTTTCGGGGTCGATGAATTAAGTACCAGTTGCGTACTTGGGTCGATCTAATCGACTGGCCCCCTTCCCCAAAATTTCGGGCCTAGAGTAGAAAAGAGTATTAAGGCGCGAGCTGGCAGAAACATTAGAACGCCGGGCGAAATGCTTAGCGGTATTTCGTTTGCCGTTACGTCCTGATTTCAAATTCCGCCGAGGTCGACTTTGCCTTTCATCCTTTCGGGCTCCATAAATTAAGTACCAGCTACGCACTGGGTCGATATAATCGATTTAATCCCTCTGTCTGTCCTTGTTTGTCCCCTCTATGTTTAGCCCCTTGTGGGCAATAAAGAAATAAGAAACGTTAGCACGTAAGAGTGAGAGGGAAGAGAGAGAGAGAGAGAGAGAGAGAGAGAGAGAGAGAGAGAGAGAGAGAGAGAGAGAGAGAGAGAGAGAGCGATTGGATTCTGAGCACTTTTGAAATTTGTCCGAGGCTTTCTCAACACGTTCAGGATTTTTCTTCTCTCTGTGATCTTGATTCTTTCCCTTCTTTTATTACTGGAGTTTAAAAAAATCGAGTATAATAGTTTTAAGATGAATATTGCCTGAATGCCTACGATCCAGTTGCATCTCTACGTATTTTTCCTTCATTTTATTCTTTTGTTGTGTTTTAGTTTCGTTATCTTTACCATTCCCGCATTTATTTCGCATCTTCCTTTACTAACCTGGATAGTTTCATGAATAATTTACTGTTTCATTTTTCAAATATCGCCCTCAGAATGGCACCGAACATCATAATCAGAATTGATAACTATAATTTGAACACTTATGCAATATCTATTAGCTGAGATGGTAAGAAGAATAACTTAAGTGTTTACAGTTTTGCTCCTAGGTACCTATCAAATTTTGCTAGCAACCTGTACCTGTACTATTAACTTAAAAATAATGCTTATGCATTCAGGCTGAATCCCCTTTCTATATCGGAGAATGAAAGACACGAAGACAGAAAATTCAAAAAGCTTTCTTTCTGAAGATTAATTTTATTCTCCTCATTTTCTCTCCTCACTTTACGAAATCTTTTCTATTGTCTTTGTTTTCAATTTGTTATCGCAGCAATTTTTCAGTATTTGACCAGATCAAATATTTTCAACTGCGTTTCAGCCTAAATGCAATCAATTAAAAATCAACGTAATGTATTTTAGGCTTTATTTTAGGTGCATGTTTATACATTTGCATATGCATCGAACACCATATTTTCATATTTCGATGAATCTTTCCATTAGCAAGCAATTCTCTGATAACATTTATTTACGTGTTATCTAAGCCGTTGGTATATTCAAATTCAGGGTTTACCAGCTTCATTCCTCATTTGTTATTTCTAATACCGGAAGTATGAATATCAGTCATGAGATTTGAGGATTTACATGTTACTCTACAGCTTGATATCATAGTCTTTGTATGAAGTAATTTCATCTTCCCTTTTTCGTCTCTCTAAGTTTCCAAATTCCTTACGTGCACATATAATATACAATAATATAGTTTATGATAGATATATATATATATATGAAAGAAATAATTGAGATTCAGTTGAATTAAGTACTTAAGTTGAAGCACCAAGTCAGTCCGGTATTATCTGGACAGTTCGAAGTAATGTGTATAAAATTAAAATAAGCAACAGTTAAAAAAAAGTGTTGCAGTACGACCGTTTCAATGGGCTCCATTTAATTGAACAATGCAAGCATTATATCAATTTGAATGCAGGATTAATAAGTAAATAGTTAAGTACATGAATGAATACTAAACTGATTTTATGTAATCTTTCCTTTTCAATGTTGAAAATTGATATATATACAATTTTACCTATTTTGGTTATGATATCATTTTTGATAATCTTTAATTTTTATCTATATACAACATAACAATATTGTTTATAAACAATCACCCATAGTACCACATGATAAAATGTGCTCTGTTTTAACATCATAGGTTTTATTAGCGTCTCGCCCTTTTAACTGGTAATTAACATCAGGATTGAGGGTCTTCCCCTACCCAGCCTCCTTTATATACTGTTACTTGATACCCAATATACCCTAATATTTTGACAATATTTATGATCATACCTAGCCATGAGCTGTCAAGTCAATCTTACCCTTCGTTGCAAAGAAATACAGTCCTCTAGTCTTAGATTTAGTAGCTAATAAACAGAAAAATAAATTAGAAATGAACCACAATCATTTACAAGCTATGATCCCAGTAAGTTTCATACATTTCTTGGAAGTGTAGTATATTGTTAGCTACAATTGCGACAACATGAATTTCTTCCATCTTGCTCTGTTAAAGTATTTTAGTAAAATTATATTAATGTGTCTGACTGATTAAAATTCTATTTATTTATGTAGTTGATGATAGCCCTGCATTTAAATTGATGTAATGATGGCATTGGTTAATTAAATGGAGCCGCTCGAAAAGGTCTTATTGCATCAGTTTTTGACAACCTGTTGCTTATTTTGATATACATACATACATACATGCATACATACATACATACATACATACATACATACATATATATATATATATA
>NC_068987.1:92621692-92628987 GCF_001194135.2 Octopus bimaculoides
TGTGTGTGTGTGTGTGTGTGTGTGTGTGTGTGTGTGTGTGTGTGTGTGTAACAAATGCCTCTATTTTGTTTTTCCTAAACTCGGCACAAGGTGTAGTGGTTGCATCGGTGCTATAATAAAAGACATTTTCCCATCCATTTCTGCAATGAAAGCGAACACCGATTCTCATATTTATAACTGGAACATGTTTTTGTATGCTTTTACTTATTTATTTGGAAGCTAGATCTTCGTGCATACAAACGTCGCGCACATGCTTCAGGTAATGAACCGTACATGTATCCGTGTATCTTAGGATGTTTAAATTCAATGTAAAAGTTAAAGTTGTCGTGATATTTTTATTTTACTTCATTTCATTTGTAAACACAACTGTTTATATAATCGTCCTTAATGTATATTTTCTCAAACATATAATCCTACGATTATTCGTGTTCTTTTTGTTGTTCCGTGCTACTTTACTTTCACCTGAAATTCTTTAAATAATAACCTTTTTTGTTTAGATTTAAAAAAAAAATATTGGAATATTTGATATTTTCTATTTAATTACCTTAATGTCACTAATATGCGCTTATGTGTGTTTCTTTTATTTTCCTCTGCTTTTGTTACAATATTGAAAGAGCTATCGTTTGCCGCCACTTCACGATTTTCTTTTAACAATTGATCCGCCATTTTTTCTTTATGTTGTAATTTGCTTTGTTTGCATTTAGCTATATGCAAATTATCCATGTCCTCCGAAAGTTTTTCTTCGATAATATTATTACTATTATCAATAACTCAATTTCTGTCTGTTTACATATTATGTAAGATATCAAGCGTTACAATAAGATTACCAGTTCGCTTGATCGGAATCGTAATTCATTTTGAAAATTCCGAAAGATATATCAAGAAATACACAACATGGCACGCTTGTATACGCGAACAATAGACAATCACTCATGATTACACACACATGCATACACACACACACACATAAGCACGTACACAAACGCACTCAAGCACACAGAGGCATATATAATTACACGAACACATACTTTTCCTGTCTCGCACTCGCACAAGTGTACACACACATGTATATATATGAATATGTGCCTACATCTGTTTGTATGCGTATCCGTGTGATTTTTGATGCGTACCGCTTCTTCAAATTACATGATTAGTAACAAGCCACACCCTAGATGTTCCTTTGATATTTTATTTCCATCCAAATAATCATCGTGTTTTTCTTTTTTTTTTTTTTGATTCTCAGTATTTCACCTGCTTACTCACAACTCCTCTTTCTCCCATTTGCTATTGATTATCTTTAATATTTTATAAATGACAGGGAATTATGTGAGTAATAGCCACAAAATATGTATTACGCCATCAAACATCACCTTCACTGGCAAACAAACAGTTACGCACAGGACCAGACAAATACACCCACACACATACACACAGTACACTTATACACAGGAAAAGGCAAATCCCTCTTTAAATTTCTCCTATAATACAATGGACGCTTGGTTCATTATGAAAAAAGGGAAACAAAATAATTCTTATTAAATCCGATATTACACACCATTAGTTGTTCCCAACGTTGCATGATAGTAAAATGATATAACAAATAATGAAGAAATAAGCATAGAGATTTAAAAAAAAATATTTCAATATCTATATTACATACTATTTTCCCATACAACTTTCTTTTTTGTGCGTGGTTTTACGAGTCTATCTTTATATGCACTAATGTATGTTTCGTAAAGAAATAATGTATATATATAAGCATGCATGTATATTTGTATATGTGTATATGTGGGAGTCAGTGTCTGTGTTTGAAAGTGCAGAATTTATATCTTTCTAATTAATTCACATTTATACTAACAAAGACAGTCAGGCGGCATATTGAAGTAAGTTTTAAGTTTTCAATATTGTCTTCTTATGATTCCAATATTTGTTTCCAAAAATTTGATATTTGTTTTGCTTACTGCTCTTACATTTCTTTTTTTTTTATCCTCGATATTTATTTGGAGCTATTTTTCTTCGACTACAATATAACGTTTTATAACATGTTCACTTGTTTTCCTTGTATTTTAACTCCTTTAAGTTTATACATATTTGTATATTTGAATATGAATATGCACTGACATTCGTGTGAAAGCAAAATATCAAGCGTATATTATTTCTGATACGAGCGCTCGCTCTGTGTTACGTTATCATATATTCGGATTCAATATGTGCAAGTCTAATGATAAACTGATCGAAATATAATTTAAGGAATTAAAAGGAAGGTAATGGCATCAAAACTAAAGTGAAACGAATCAAACATATCATTTTGCTTCAGAGACTTCAGAAACTGCTGTTCATTGAAGGCACAGATTAGAACAAAGTAAAGATCTTGTCCTTCTGCATAAATACGTTGCTTAGAGGATCACATTCCTGTCGCATATGGTAACGATGGGTTTGCTTCAGCAGTAATGGTTCACTCATGAAGAAGAACTCAAACTGCCTTGCACCGATAACATAACCAATATTTTCCTGTATTTCTCTCAGGAAACGTTTCACCTAGATCTGTGTCTCCATTCTATGTTCATTAACATCGAATTTTATACGACATAGAAAGAAACTGCACCTTCATCTGATAAGATTCGGTGCCGCCAAATCTTCGGCTGAGATTGCAACATTTTACTCTAGTCCCATCCACCTTTATATACTATCCCACTTCTTTTCGTTCGGGACTGCAAGAAACAACGTGTTGGGTTCACTTCAGTCTCAGAAAAATATTGTTTGACCATCGACTCCTCTCAGTCCTTCTTTTCGTTGTTGTTGATATCGTTGTTCCTGTTTTTGTTTCCTCTGATGGCATGCATTGCTCACTCATGCTGTAATAATAATCGTGTCGCAGGCGACTAAACAAGCAAACCCACCAATACTACTTGGTGTGGAGGGTGAAAGTTGGACGCACTCTGGAAGAAATGTGGTCTGTTCAAAGGGCGGATGAACTCATAATAGTCAACGGTCATATAACAGAGTTTATAAGAGAGTAGGTGTGGACTGTTTAAGCCTTGGTTGGCAAATCACTTAGTGATGATTTCATTCGCGATAAATAAAAATACTGGTGATTGTACAAGCTTATAAATGTTACCTCAAAATGTGTGATGTCATATTCAAATAATAATAACTACATTAACGAGATCGGGACTGTTAACAGTGACGGTGTCACGCACGCGAAGTAAAGGGTGACTGATCAATCTCCGGCTGTTCGTCATTAAGACATTGATCAGGATGGGGATCGAAGTCAAAATGCATTGGGAGAAAAATGAAATGAGAGAACGTGGCAAACAAGTTTTCGATTGGATATTGGCTGAGTTGTGAGCCAGATAAAAGGGGTTTCCTGAAACGAATGAAGAAAATATGGGATGAAAAGAGAGTCTTTGAATCTTCCGCACAATAATTGATATGCCAGGCATGGACAATTTGTATAAATGATTGGATTACAGGATTAGAGATTGAAGAAATTCGGGGATGAACAAAATATGAAGAGTATGAAACAGCAGTAGCAGTAAGTGGTAATGAAGGGGTAAAAGACGAAGAAAATAAAAACGAAGAAAATTATTATGTGCCTGAGAATGCTGGTGAAGTAAACAGTGAAGATAATTTAGCTGGACAACTGACAATAAATGTTGAACAAGACTTGAACGATGAAAAGAAGATTGTAGAAATGCTACGAAGTATAGTGCTGAGTGTGAACAATGAAATGCTAACAAATGTACAGAAGGAAAATGAGGAGAGCTACTGGCAAATTAAATGGAGATTTGAGCTTGGTTAAAACAGAATTTTAGTGAAATAAAGCAGCCAATCATAGCTGCTGCTAATATTGTAGCTAACATAATATGATAGAAGTGAAAGACTCTTGAAGAAAAGAAAAGAAATAAAGGTAAGCGCTAAATTGGAGAAGAGAATATGAATGAAGTTGAGAAAGATACAGAAAGAATTAAAGGGATATTAAATATAATAATGAGAACTCGAGAATGAGATATCAACCAGAAAGTTGAACAGGCAGAATAGGTTAGAGGAAAGGCGAAAACAAACTATACATGAATAATTGCAGCAATCTTTGACCCCGTTTGAGGCCAAATTGAACAGATACGATGCCAGAGGAGATTGTTTCAATCAAAAAGAAGGCGTCTTTTTGGAGTGACAATGGGGTAACAGTGTCAGCAAATGATTCCTGATACGGAAGAAAGTATAGTGTGTTGGGGAGAACTTTGGAACAGGCCAGTGAGATATAAAAATAGTGGCTAACATAGAAAACTTCCTACACTAACAAGACAAATGGACGTCAGTATTGATCTGTATTCAGTGAGAGTACAATTAACATAATATCAAATTGGGGTAAAAAAAACCCTGGTCCGTATGGATTACAAAGTTATTGACTGAAGAGGTTTACACAGTTGTATGAAAGGCTCTCTACATCTAGATGAATCCCTGCAGCAGGGACACATCCATACCCGAATGGCATATGGAAGAACTTTGTTATATCTCAAGAACACCTTGAGGCTTAAGCTAGTGTCAAATATTCGATCTATAATCTATTTACCAATTATGTGGAACCTTATGACCGGCATCTTGGCGGATAAATTATAAAAGTTTCTGGAAATTAACAATCTAATTCCAGAAGAAGAGAAGGGATGAAGGAAGCAAATTATGGCAACAAAAGACCAGTTATTAGTTAAAAAACGATCGTTAGAAATTATAGATGCTGATTGACGAGATTGAATGCACCATAGTTGGATTACAGAAAAGCATATGATATCGTACCGACAGTTCGATTAAAGGAAAACAATGACTTGGGAAGGCGAACATTATACTTAAGTTCAAAACTGTCATCGAAACCCTAAAACAATGTGAGCGGGCTAAAACATTAAAGGTTCAGCGCTACACTGATCGCATTTCGCAGTCCCACCGGAACTGGTTATTATCAAAAACCAGACGCAGTTTTTTAAGGGCTTAGGAGGAAATACAGAAGATAATACACCTGAAGCAGAAGAAACTTGCTAATTTTGGGATAACATCTGGTGGTAGATACTATTTGTTATAGCGATGATCTCACTTTCTGTAGTCCTACGTAACATCAACATGCACTATGAGCAGAGAAAGAACAGAGCCCGTCACAACTACTTTTTCTTCATGGATGCTTTTAAAACTGTTCGCAAAAGCAGACCCTGAAATAGAGAGGCTGGTTTAAGCTGTGCAAATGTCCAGCAAGGATATAGGGATGGAATTCGGTGCAGTGCTTACTTTGAAGTGGGGGTGAAATGAGTAAATTATAGGGGCATAGAATTGCCAAGCGGAGAGCGAATGGAGGACCCGGTTGATTATGATTACAAGCAACTTGGGATCTTGCAGCTGAACATTATCTTACACAGAGAAATGAAAAACAAATTCATCACCGTATATTTCTAGCGACTGAAACTTTTGTTGAAGTCAAAGCTCATCTCAAGAAACCTTGTGACTGCCATCAACATATGGGCTGTTGCTGTAGTCCGCTATGCTGCACCCATCCTGAGATGGATACAAGCGGAGATTGGCCAACTCGATCGCACTACCCGAAAGACAATGAAAATACATGGTTACCTCCTCCCGTAGGTAAATGTACACAGGCTTCACATGAAGAGAGGTATGGGTCGACATGGACTGATTAGCGTACGGGAGTGCATCAACATTGAACGAAACAACATGGCATAATATTTGGTAAACAGAAAATAAGACCTGCTACAATATGCTGCAAGTGCAAAGGAGTTAATAAAAATGGACTTCAAAGTGCTCGTGAATTTTGAACAAGAACAAGCAACGAAAGAGAAGAAACCCTACACCGTATGGAATTACACGGTCAGTTCCACCGTGAAGCCAACAAATTAAAAGACCAGGAAGCATCATGGAGGTGGCTCAACACTGATACGAAAATGGTGACTACAATACGTATCACAGCTGTCAACTGTGAACAAATACAGACAAATAAGATCAGTTAAGGATACTCTATGCATACAACATATGGGTATATACATATCTTTTATTATTTCTTCCACATATATTCAGAATATACTTCCAGATCATTGCATAACACACAATTAGATTAGCAGTCAACATTTGGCAATTGACTTGAATGGGTGTACATACAGGATAATGCGTTGGACTTTCAATTGATCGGACATGTGTTCGAAATTATAAAATGGAAGATACGATGTCATGAACCTGGTGGCTCGATGCAAATTACGATTTTCTATGTATTGTGTTTACCTCTGTCTTTCCTCTCTTTCGGCACACAGACGCACGCACACACACACACACACACGCACAAAGACACACACAGAAATATTTGTATATAATTATATACCTTTATTAACTTTGATAGGTTTCGGCCACTATAGGCCCTGGCCATATCGAACTTCATAGCACCACCTGGTGAAGTCTTTTATCATATATGGGGCACAGTATGATTTTCTCTGAAATTGGATGTGGAAAGATCCCTCGCTGCCGAAATGGTTCCAAGAGAAAACGTCTTCTAGATATATGAAAACATGCCTGAAAATAAAGACTGACAGCATGGATTATAAGAGTGCCATATGCCCACAGGCATTTGACGTAGTGGTTATTGGCGCGGGCTACTAACCCCAAGATTCCGAGTTCGGAATAATGATAATAATAATAACAATATGCATTGCCAGGTAGTGGCTCTCATGGCTTCTGATCTTAACTGATTGGAAGTGTTATCATGTACATTGCTTTGTCTTGGTATAAAAAGATGGGCTACAGATAATATTCTGCTCAACACCACATATTTGCTTGACAGTTGTTTGACCTTAACCAGTTGAGCATGTCCCCTGGTGGCTGACGATATGTGCATCTCTGATCATGAGCAGAAGTAGTGGGGGAGCATCATAGCCATGTGTTGAGAGGAATTCTTTGGGGTTTGAATAATTCACCTTTAGAAACATAGGTGTTTTGCTCAACATGGGCTACCCAACATGAAAAAAATTCTAACTGGGCCCCACCTGCGAGGTTATACGTTGTTTATCTTGATATGAGATCACCATGTCGCGCACATATGGTTGTGATGCATGTACCTGGTGTACCCTTATCAGACGGGAAGTCATGATGGGTCTATTGGGCTTCGTATATTTTACCCCAGTGTCACTTTGATGGCATGCACTACTCTTTCACACAATAATAATAATATTAATAATAATAATAATAATAATAATAATAATGATAGTAATAATAATAATAATAATAATAATAATAATAATAATAATATTAAT
>NC_068987.1:92629323-92630540 GCF_001194135.2 Octopus bimaculoides
AAATATATATATACGCAAATATAGAAAACCACTACGCTCATTATTATATTAGGAGATGAGAAAACGGGCATGTAATATACATACATACAAATACATCCGTCCATCTATCCATCCACCCACCCACACATACATACATACATACATACATACATACATACATACATATATGTGTGTGAGTGTGTGTATCCATGTTTTTTCATACGCATACGTCTATTAAAAAAGATATGTTCTGAATCGTAATGGCCTAGGGGAAAATGAGATTATCGAACGTTTAAAGATATCCTCATCGAGGCCGAAGCGCTGTCATTAATATTTTATGTTATTAAATTTCTTTTCTAAAAACTCATATTTTTTGTACCTCCCAAGCCGATCCTCTGCTTCTAAATCTCACTTTCTTTTGCGTTTGAGTTAAGGGCCACCAAATTTAAATTAACACACTTTTTCAATTTTCGCATTGAAACCATCTTCATGGAGAACCGTAATAATATTATTGTTATCAAACTTTAATGCCGGGTTCATAAATTAAATGTTACAGAAATGTGTAAACTAATTTATTATTATTATTATTATTATTATTATTATTATTATTATTATTATTATTAGTAGTAGTAGTAGTAGTAGTAGTAGTAGTAGTAGTAGTAGTAGTAGTATTGCTGATGTTGTTTTTGTTGTGATTATTTCAATAATGTATTTTGCTCAGCACATATTTAATTCTGGTTAGTGTTTTAATGCTCTCTACAGTAAATATGTTGGCACTAGCTCGTCTATAATATTTTCAAAGGTGATATTCCCCTAATTTGAAAATAAATAGTGCATGGCATTATTTTGTTAAAACCTGTAACAAACTATTATGCTATTCAACCGAGAGACGTAAATAAAAAGAAATGAAAATTAAGGTAAACATTAACAGCGTTGTTAGAAGCAAATATTAACAGACTCTAACAATGGTAGTAGCTTAAAAAAAATATGCTGAGACTTTAATATGAGATGAAAAGTCAGTGTTCAATATGTTATCAGACTATTGCTAAGTGAAGAGTTCGGTTTCGTAAACGTTCTCTGATATTGCACTGCACCGATGAACACAAAGTCGTTTCTTACGCGTGTACCTCTACTCATTTGCGTCTATCTATCTATCTATCTATCTATCTATCTATCTATCTATCTATCTATCTGCCTGCCTGTCTGCCTGCCTGTCTGCCTGCCTGTCTGCCTGCCTG
>NC_068987.1:92630720-92639014 GCF_001194135.2 Octopus bimaculoides
ATGGTCCAATGGTTACGGCAGCGGAATCGCAGTCATTGGATCGTGGTTTCAATTCCAAGACCGGGCGTCGTGAGGGTTTATTGAGGCTCCAGTAGGGAGTGGTGGTGAACTCTGCTATATTCTTTCACCACAACTTTCTTTCACTCTTTTTTCTTTCTGTTGTACTTGTATTTCAAAGGGCTAGCATTGTCACACACTGTGGCACGCTGAATCTCCCCGAGAACTAGGTACACATGCCTGTGGCTTGTTCAGCCACTTGCACGCTAATTTCACGAGCAGGCTGTTCCGTTGATCGGATCAACTGGAACCCTTGTCGTCTTAACCGACAGAGTGCCACTATCTATCTATCTATTTATCTATCTATCTATTTATCTATCTATCTATGCATATACATATGTTTATATATATGTGTGAATATGAGCGTGTGTGTGCGTGATAGAGAGAGAGAGAGAGAGAGTGTGTGTGTGTGTGTGTGTGTATGTATGTATTTATACACATACTTATATACACATGTGTGCGTGTTGACTGAGTAGATGTCTAGTATTTCCAGAATATTTCCCAAAGCACATTTTAAATTCTAGTCAGAGTGACATACATTAGATAAACGACACAATTATTTTCTAGGTGAGGTCCCTACGATACAGTAACACTAGGAATCACCTTCATAATCTGAACTTTTACTCGGAAATAATGGCAGGGCAGAAAGTCTACTTGAACTGTTAGAAATAATATGCTTAAATGTAATGAATTTGCTTCAATATAGGAGAAAAAAGGCTTCAAAAATATTGAGCATGCAAATATTTGGTTTTAGATTAAAGTCAAGATGGATCAATACTAATAATAATGCAAACTGATATGACATTAACAGCGCTGCTAAAATCTGTGGTTGAGTAGCTCCGAGTCATGTATAATCCTAATGCCAAAGACTCTGGGGCTATAACAGGTCTTTTAATTCTTCTTTTCTATCATCAAAAATAGAGCTAAAATCTCTATTATAGAATAGAGAACATGACAAATATATTCCATGTCAAAAGGAAACACGTAAAATTGAAACACAACATTTCAGACACAGTTTCAACTGGGCTGCCAGTAACTAACTAGGTTTTTTTTTTTGATTTTTTTTTCCTATGATAATTACTTTTTAATATATTGAAGGAAATAGAGTTGATAGAAGCAGCACACATTACCATAAAATGAAACAGTGACGTCTTTTAATAAAAAAAAAGAACATGAATTTGGCAAATTCCTGACAAAAGTCATAAACACAAATATGTATATGGAAAATACAAAAAAGGTAAAATAATAGTGTCACTGCTAGAGATTAACTCAGTCTGAGAGTCTAAATATGCATATACTGTGTATCGTCAATGAAACATACAGTGTCCGAAATACAGACATTAAATGAGACTATGCAGGAAACTTTGGTTGGTAAACGCCACAATACTATGAATGCTTAAACAAATCGTATACAAGCTGCAGTATCTCAATATTTGTCATAGGTCTGATTATTCCAGTAATCTAATTTAATTTCTGCTTCTGCTCTGAATTTCACTGGTAAGACGCACGTTCATTTTCCAATAACTTCATTCACTTAAAATATATCCGTTCGGATATGAGTTTGCGATGCCAAAT
Source organism: Octopus bimaculoides (assembly GCF_001194135.2). Lineage (NCBI taxonomy): Eukaryota > Metazoa > Mollusca > Cephalopoda > Octopoda > Octopodidae > Octopus > Octopus bimaculoides. The sequence continues at coordinate 92,632,353 of NC_068987.1, forward strand.
TCCAGTCTTCACGTGCTATTTCTTGTGATATTTAACAGTCAATGATAACGAATATCGGCACCAAGTTCTGTAATAAAGCAGTCGGGCACCAAGCACCAGCAAATGAAGCAGCAACATTATATTATATATTTGATTAGATTTCATGTGTTCATAGATTTTATGGCGTGTTATGATTCTGAATTTAATAGAGATAAATATTTATTAATCGATGTATGCAGTTAGGAATAGGCAAACATTGCAATTGTAGATATATTACTCATCTCAGATAATTCTTGATTGTACATAAAGTATTTGAAGCAAGGTACGCTGTTAGAATGTACATCTATATGTGTTTGTGTATATGTGCATATATATGTATACATGCATATATCTATATACATATATGTCTGTGCATGCATAGATGGTTGTATGAATGTATGTATCTTGATTAATAATGAGTATAACCTTGAATTTATACAAAAAGTATTTTGGGGCAGGAGGTGAACATTTTGCGTGTAGCGCAGGCGGCTATGAACAGGAGCCAATTTTCATAAATTCTATCTATAATGTGTTACAAGATACAGTAACTGAAAAATTCCCAAAGAGACAGAGTAACTAATTCTACGATGCATCTGCACGCTATATTGCGGTCGTTAAATGTTGCTTTCGGATTTTCACACAAGCTCTGCAATATTGAGTGGAGACGATATGTCGTTTATACCAACCCCAACTCTTGAATTGTACTTATTTTATCAACCTCAAGGTGATAAAGGACAAAGCCGGTCCCGTGGGCATTTGAACTCAGAATGTAAAGAGCCAAGACAATATGTCTCAACATTTGGACCGGAGCGGTGTGGATTCTGCCAGCCCACCGCGTTAGAAGCTTGGAATATTAACTGCAAAGACACATGTATCATCATTTTACTACAACGTATACCTGTTGGTACACATTAATTTTTTCTTTCCCTCACTATCCTGCACTCAGACAAGATATCAACAAAAGCAAACACTAGAAATTACTCGAAAAATTTTCTCCCGTAATCAAGTACATTTAAATTCTCTTCCCATACCTATGAATTTGTTTTTATATCTTGTCTTCACATATATTGAGTACAATTCTTCAATTCGATGTTCACCTCGAACCCACTCATTTCTTTTCGAATTTGTCGAAAGGACAGCGAATTATTTGTAACAACGATTATTTTTCTATTAACCATATTTAATTTGTGTTCCATTTATGGTAAAATAATTGTTCCTTTGGTGTTACTGTCACATAGTGACACACACCCATACTAATACGCACATACACATGTGCGCACGCGCGCGCACAAACCCATATTTCGGATCCTGTTCAAAACGGGGGCACCAGTATTTTCTTAACGAAACACTTTGAAACTTGGGACACTGGTAGAATGTGTCATATAAAACATCTTTTTCTCTTAGTCTTCTTAACAAAAAGACGTACGTTGCAAGTTATTTCATGTTAAAGTTGTCGTATTTCTGTAATTTTAACCAATCACTGACGTCTATTCAGCTGAATAGAGTTACTGCTAACCGGTCATAAAAATGTTATTCCCTGTGACATATTTCATTCGGTTTAATCGTAATTTATACGCATATATTGTTTATATAATAAATTACGCTGTGCGTATCTATGTGTGTAACAATTTTAGAGTTCGGATACTTGAGTTAGGGTTAGTTTTAGGGTTAGGGTTAGGGTAGAAATGTCAGAACTAACGGGGATTAATACGATATACACCGTTACAGCGCTAACTGTTTTCAACTGAGTAGACGTCAGTGATTAGTAGAAATTATCGAAATAAGACAATTTTTTACATGAAATAAATTCGAATACAAAAAATTTTTTGTGTTCTATAACACAAAATATATAAGTATACGAAGTTTGAAAGTCTTTCGGTACCAAAAACACTACATAAAACATAAATGAAAACTGGTGCCCCCGTTTTGAACAGGATCCCTTATTTCTTTATATGTGAAATTTCATGACATTACCAAAATATAGACATAAATTATTCATTATATAGCGGTGTCTCTTTTCCGCTTAAATTTTAGCAACAGGCATTACAATTTCAGAGACACTGTCTATGATCTATGTTTATATTCAGATACTTAAAAACAAGTGCCTCGTTTATAAACAAATGGATCCTGTAGGCGATGACATTTCGAAGCAAAGAGGTGAAATCGCAGATTATAGTCCGTAAAATATGCATGTGTGTGTATACTAATAAACATATACAGACTTCTAAATTACACTTTAATACATAGACATACACACTATATGCATACGTATTATATATACATATATATAATATAAATCAGTGTACGTTTTTATACTCAAAAGACGTGACCTTAACAGGACACCTTACATGCTGGAAAGGGCAGTCAAAGCCCAGACCACGAATAAGAGTAATTTCAAACGAATGAAGAATAAAGACATTTCAATAGTTATCCTTATACTCGAGTTTCGACATCAATGTTCAAATAAAATAATTTGCCATCCATGCATCATCAGTAAGGGCACTAAAATTCACGTATATTTATAAGAGAGGTCATAGCTTTGCTCGGGCCGAGATTATAATAGAAGATATTTGCCCAAGAAGCCACGCAGTGGGACTGAACCCGGAAACATGTGGTTGGTAAGCAAGCTTCTTAACACATAGCCAATGCTGCGCCTATTATATGTGTATGTATGTATGTATGTATGTATGTAAGTATCTATCTATCTATCTATCTATCTATCTATCTATCTATACACATACACATATACATCCACGTACACTCATGACTGCATACGGATATATATGCATAATTATGCATTTTCTCCATACATACTCGTACATAACTGAACCAGAAATCGAGTAGAAAGTGTAAACGAATATGACATATTGAAGGGAATCTTGTTTATAAATGAATGTGAGAATAATCTCTCATTATGTGTATCAATGGATGATATCACCATAGATAATACAGAATAATGTGTATATAATTGCACATGATACATCCTACATATTTCTCCTTTTTCAATTCATGTGACGTCAATATTTATGTGTGCGTGTATGTATGTATGTATGTATGTATGTACGTGTTTTCCTTTTATGCTTTTCTTGAAATATATATATATATATTCTTCTATGTTTTCCTGGTGTTGGAAACGTACTTGTGAGTTTTACGCTGGTTTGTGGGCGTGTACTCATGTGTACGTTTGACAGCGTGCCTCTATAACTATATATTGAATACCGTTCTATCTCTGGTTCTGTTTTTCTCTGTGTACCTCTATCTCATAATAATGCCTTCTAGCAAATACAATAAGGTTTGAACATACATCGTACCAGTTTCGATCTAGCACTGTGGCACATTGCATATATATTTTAGCATAGGCGCAGGAGTGGCTGCGTAGTAAGTATCTTGCTTACCAACCACATGGTGCCGGGTTCAGTCCCACTACGTGGCACCTTGGAAAAATGTCTTCTACTTTAGCGTCGGGCCGACGAAAGCCTTGTGAGTAGATTTCGTAGACGGAGACTGAAAGAAGCCCATCGTATATATGTATATGTGTGTGTATTTGTGTCTCTTTGTCCTCATCCCAAGATCGCTTGACAACCGATGCTGGTTTGTTTATGTCCTCGTAACTTAGCGGTTCGGCAAAAGAGACCGATAGAATAAGTACTGGGGTCGATTTGCTCGACTAAAGGTGGTGCTCCAGCAGGACCGCAGTCAAATGACTGAAACAATTAAGAGAGTAAAAAAGAATAGTGCTGATGAAGCAAATCCTGGGTAAAATATACTTGTTGCAGTATTGTTTGTTTTTCCCCCTCTACTTTCTATGTCTTCTCCATTTCCTGTGTTTTATTATTAGGTTCATAATATAATAATGCACCAGAACACAGTGGTTGGTATAATTGCCTCACTTAAAACAGTACACATATTTAATTACATACAGAAACCCACGAATATATATTAACATTTTCCTCTCCGGTATTTCTATTCAAAGTAAACTTTAACCGTTATTATTTCTAGAATTATAGAATGGACTTTTTGAATGTAAGCAGAAAGCACTCGTTTTATCAATTATTGTCCTTTTATATTTTTCGCAACAACGATATAGAATCTCATATATTTATTCCACTTCCAGTTAAATATTTCTACAAATATTTTCAACAGTTCGAATCTCTTTTTGAAATGAAAATATATTTCAATATAATCTCATTCTTCTCTCAAAATTCTTCCATCTACGTAGCACATCTTAGCTTCGGAAGTTTTCCTATTTAGAAAACTCTTTTCATAACTTTACGATTTACTCGAATATGTTTTATCGCATATATCAACACAAATAATCTCCGAACGACACGAATGTTTATTAAATGTTCTCTCCTTTACAGTTCTATATTTAAAAGATGAAGAATTATGTACATTATTTACATTGTCTACATTTGAAGGATATTTGTCTTCATCTTGTTTGTTGGCAGTGTAGAAAAATTTTCTCATATAAAGCTGCAGTGAACATTCATAAAATAATACCATTGTATGTCCGATATTTCCGCAAAAATAAAACTTTAAATAAAATTTCATAAAGAAATACATACCACCATTGTTGATAAAATAATCTAGAAATTATGTAAAAAAACATTCTTACATGGTCTATTTTATAATGAATTATCATACATCTGACGTAGATCCTGTCTGAGCAAGTAACATATACAGTACCACAATAACGCCAAAACACAGAAGCTAAGCTGACGATGGAGACCGGATGTTGTTGCATCAGACAGAACCTTTTCTCCTGTATGTAGCGTGTCAATGTTGTCAAAATTATTTTAAACAATTGAAAAAAAAAGACTAGACTTAAAATGGGAACTTTTGTCCAAGTAGAATGAGTGAATTAAATAGATACAATATTCTGCATCCTAAATCAAAATGTTGGAAACTAATTCTGAGTACGTGAATTGTATTGCACAAACAGAATACATATTTGAGTTGAAGAGAAACAATGTGATGAGAGAAAAATGAAACAACACATAAATAACAGGATATTTTCTCAAGTAGACTCGAAACAACAGAAATATAAATAGATCTGTATTTAGCTGGGGAACTAAGAAATCAATAAGACATATGCAGCATAGTGCTGTCTTCCGACATAAACGCTATTGTAGTAAGAACACTAATAAATCTGTTAAGCAGATTAATATGAACTGGAAGTTTAAATTAAATGGCAAATTTGCAGAAAACAGACGAACAATATTTGGTTAGTAGGCCATTGAATAAATTACTAAACGATCAGCAAATGACCATTCTAAACGCGATACACAAACAATAGATTGTTACATTGTGCTGGTCAGAAGACAAAATACATTTCGGACACAAACACATATCTTCTAAGTGGTGTTGATATCCTTCACGTTAAAAGAATAGTAACCACTAAAACTTCTAGAATTTGTAAAAGCTTCGTCGAAGCACAATTGCTTTTCTGCTTATCGACTATCAAAGTCGACCATTAAATGAAAGCCGAAAATGGCGTGTGGATATTCCAATTAAGACGGTAAACAACGACTACTACGATCGATATCACCTCACTGACGACAACATCGATAGTAATAGGAACAGGCAGACCTTACATAGGTGACAATGCGATAGTTATAACAACAAAAACGATTGTTTCGATGACTATATCAATGCAAAATCAGAGCAAAATGTAGCCACACATATCAAAATGACGAATATATTAGAATATCCCCACCCCCGCAAAACAAAACAAAAAAGAACAAAAGCAGTAAACTGATGCAAACTAAGTGGGGCCGATGATATACTTCCTTCCTTATTGCCAACAAGGGGCTAGACATAGAGGGGACAAACCAGGACAGACAAAGGGATTAAGTCAATTCCATCGACCCCAGTGCATAGCTGGTACTTTATTTATCGACCCTGAAAGGATGAAAAGCAAAGTCGACCTCGGCGGAATGTGAACTCAGAACGTAATGGTAGACGAAATACCGCTAAGCATTTCGTCCGTCGTGCTAACGTTTCTGCTAGCTCACCGATAGTATTCTACGAAGCAAGAAGTAAATAACGGACATCTATAAATGTCAGCTACGCAATGGTAGTGAATATCTCATGTAGAAAACGGAACACCTGCAGCTAGTTGTGCAGGGTGGATAAGGTCTGCAGATTAGATAAGACCTGCACAGTGCATAAGATCAGCAGAAACCGTTGATAAGAAAACATAGAAAGAAAACTGTTAGCTTCTTCATGCAAACTGAGTGTGTTATGGGGAAATAATTTATCGTAGGAAATTACACTTCTTTTATTCTTCTTCAATTCAACATTTAAATCCTTCGCACCACGATGTGAACTGCTATCTGCCAAACTTCCCCCTCCCGACGAAGGAAGGCGGTATTAGGCTCACATATCTGCATCAATCTCTCGGATGCGTATTTAGGATTTTTTGCACATTTCATCAGCTCTTCATTAATATTACAATTATTACGTAATTCCGAACTCCCAAAGACAGCTGGTATATATATGTACTTATATTCGGAATACATTTAGTCTTTCTAACTCACTTTATATTCCTATAAATACATTTGCGTGTATATATATATTTATACACATCAAGTTTAATTGTGTTTATCTGCATCTCTCCCCCCTCTCTCCCCCTCTCCCCCTCT
>NC_068987.1:92639147-92640040 GCF_001194135.2 Octopus bimaculoides
CATATATATATATATGTGTGTGTGTGTATATATATATGTATATATATATATGTGTGTGTGTGTGTATGTGTGTGTGTGTGTATACAGACGACGAGATGGCAGAAGCGTTACCACTTTGGTCTAAATGCTTAGTGCCATTTCGCCAAGGTAGTTTTCCCCATTCATTAGTTATGTGGGGAATACGACAAATAGAATTTGAGTTGTAGGGTTGACGTAACTCACGTGCCTCTTGCCCCAATATTCCTGGCCTTGTTCGACTATATGTACACATATCCATAGATGTGCATGTGTATAACTGTATATATATATATATATGTATGTATATAATCGTACGTTTATGCGTCGGCCGATGCATATGTTTGTACACTTGAATGTAAATTATGTGAATACATCAATTTCAATATATAATTTACGCTCGCATATGCAGTTTCTGAGATTTCATTTATGTGCCTATATATCGAGCATTGACGTAGTAAAAAATGAATATGCAAATAAAAGTGAAACCTAAATTGAGATCTGAGAAATACGGGAAAAAAGTACTGAAATAAAAAAGACAGTTGATTCATGCATTTCTTGTTTGCGCTAGAGAAAAGTCATACCAATCTTCTTCGCAATTAAATATACATAAAGAATGATAAACCAGCAAAGATATATTTTCCTGAGTCAGGTACGAAGGAATGCCATGATACCATGAATAAATATACATAAAGCTTCACAAATTGATATACATATATGAATGCATGTCAACAACGGCGCCGTAATGTGGTTTTTTTCTGTAGCACACGTATGTACATAGATATAGTCTTTATGCGAACATACGTAATGCACTCGCTACACTCATACAGCTACACGTATACATACATATACAGATTCTATTCACAGAAACATGTATG
>NC_068987.1:92640190-92642200 GCF_001194135.2 Octopus bimaculoides
ATATATATATATATATATATATATATATATATATATATATACACGCACACACACATACATACGCACACGCACAAATATATATGCATACATTTATATATGTTTATGCATGAGTGTGGATACAGACTGATATATATATATATAGATAGATAGATAGATAGATAGATAGATAGATAGATATATATACATATATATGCATATATACAGATCTCTATGTATATGCGAACTCTATTCACGTGCAAAAGCACATATTTCCCAATTGTGGCTATATGCAATAAGTTTGTATACGTTTGAGAATGTGATTGACTTTTTGTCTTTTAATAATCCCAGGAAATCGATATTTAGAAGTAATGAGATAACATTTAACAGCAAACCTATATTTATCAAGGTATATTATCATTTTATGATTATCGATATATTCCGTCACCGACGTAATTTAGGAGACTAGTGAATGTATTCATGTTAAATTAGCCGAACGACTGTGGTTGTCTGTAACGATGATAAAGAAGGTTATGATCATGGGGAGGGGGTGGGTAGATGAAGATAATGATTTTGATCGTTGTAGTGGTTATGGCGGTGATGTTAATTTAGTTGATTTTAATTTGATCTTATGAAACGTCGCATAATTTATTTCAGCAATCATTCCTTTCATTGCATTCTTAACGTGTTGTTTGTGATAATTGTTGTCGTTTACCGTGTCATCTTCGAAACTATCGTGCTCGCAATCATCAGTAATACCAGCAGCGCCACCTTCTCCACTATCAGTGCCACACACATCAACTGTACCTCTAAACCACAAGAATCAATGTCGTCATCATGAATACCGTTGTTATCCTCAACGCCACAACTTCCTTGGCAAAACAATTATTTAACAATAGTATAATTCTCGCCTCTCTTTTTATCACCAGCGTCATTAGTTTCACTGATATCATCAATGTCATCATCATTGCCATCACCGTCATCATATTCCTTATCGACGTTAGCAGCAACAGTAGCCGCAGCAGCAGTGTTAAGGTCATCACAGTAATTTCACAATATTTCAGCTGATAATAAATGGTGAAACATACCAGACGAATGTTGTGTTCTCAATTTCCCTGCATAATAGGAAAGTCGACGTTTGTCTGAGAAAGGAGATAGAGAGGTATCTTCGTATGTCTTTGTGTATAATGTGTCAAAGAGCAAATTATGCTCAGGTCAGCGCTTTGCTGGATTCTTGCTCACATTCCTTCAAATCATTATTCCAAAACTTGCATCAGTTACCGGTATGTAACAACTTTTCTTTATTTGGAGAAGACACAGTGATCACTCGTTTCATTGAATGATGTTATTGTTTTACACTTGCTGTTTAGTACGGCTTTCAACGTAGAACATTAGCAACATTTTGTAATTGATATACTAACATATCCATCCACAACAACTTGAGTTTTTTTTTTAATTGGAGGATGTTTGACGAAGTTTTGCTTACGATTTCTGGTATTTCGTATTTTCATGTTAAAACATTCCTTGTGATTTCGGGCTTAGACGGATAAAATACGTTGATAAGCAGCTTGAATATTAGTAGGCTGATAGCTGGAGAACACATTGTGAGTTGCAGCAGGTGAATGAGATGCTGTTTAAAAAGAAAATTAATTTGGGGATATGTAAGGAATTGTGAGGTAAATTTGATTATTTTAAAAACGAAAACGCGAAGGGCATGTTGAGTGTAGTTAAGAGTGTAAAGTACATTGCTTCTCTTAAAATAAAGAAGCTATTACATTTCCTGTAGGTGCAGGAGATGGAGGAATGGGTAAAAATACTCGTGAAATTAGTTATTATTGTCTAAATTTTGTTTGCACTTTACAGTACTGAGGCAGCACATAGGGTACAGTCATAACCGTGGCAGAAGATTTGCTTCCCAATGACATAGGTTCGATTTCATACACAATTCGAGCCGACCAAATCCTTCCAAATGGATTTGGCAGAGGGAGAATGAAAGCAGCTCATTGTTTACATATATATATATATATATATATA
>NC_068987.1:92642275-92647348 GCF_001194135.2 Octopus bimaculoides
ATATATGTGTGTGTGTTTGTGTGTTTGTATGCATGTGAGTGTGTCTTGGTATCGGCGTTCGTTCACCATCTGTGCTTGACAAGTGAGGTTGGTGTGTTTACGTTGTATATCATGGAGGCTCGGCAAAAGTGATCGACAGAATGAATAAGAAAGAAGCTTTAAAATTTTAGTACAGGGGTCAATTCGTTTGAAAGAAATTCTTCAAAGTGTTGTCCCGGCAAGACCGCTGGTTGATGACTGAAATAAGTAAAAATAAAAAGATCGAGTTCTACCATTCGCTTTAGATTGTTATTGATTTTCAGGGACAGTGTATCTTTATCAAACATTACATTAAGTATGTGTCAAGTTTTAAGACATTTGTACACGTGTCAAGAGAAAATTGTCTTCCGTTTCCATGAAGGGAAATAACTGCGTAGAACTTGTCTCGTTAGTTTATGGTGCAGTTGATATACAAACCTGTTAGCTGTAACACTTGCAACCGACTGATTTTTTAGAAGAAGCCTACGATGTTTCTATATACGACATTATCATCATCATAGAACTAATATTATTTTTGGAACTGTATAGCTTTAACGCTTTTTCCTTAATTGTGAGAACCTCAAGGAATTCTCTGGCCATAAAGATGAAGTTGTTTCATTAAGATTTAAATTTCACAGTATAATATGCATCTTATATACATTTAACTGTGTGTGTATACGTGCATACGCATGTGACTGTGAGTGACAATGTATATTTATACGTGCGTGTGATCCATTTTTTTTTATATCTTAGGTGCACGTGTGAAAAGCAGAATCTCATAAATCACTATAGGTTAGAGTATCTACGGATAGCTGCAAAAACTTCCACTTGATAGAATGTTAAGTAATCATTGGGATATAACCAGAGGCAAACGAAATATTCATAATTGCAAACTAATAGGATGACGACTGTGATAGGTAGGGTTATATCTTCAGGCAATATGCACAATTAAATACGAAGCAATATATGTTCCCCACTGAAATATTAGTGGTTTGTCGAATTTTGTGTGTATGGAGATAGTTAATATAATATATACGCATATGTATATAGCTGTAAGCATAGAATCATACACAGACAACCCATAAGACACACACAGACACACATTATATTTTAATGTAGTATTGATATGTATATATAACATACGTAAGCGTATATACTTTATATATTTGTATATGCATATTACTATAGATCTAGATATTTATACACCTATATATATATATATATATATATATATACATACACACATTATACGCACATATATGTGTATGCCTATATGTGTATATATATAAGTATACACACACAAATATATATCATACATATATATATATACAATACTCATTCAAACACACACACAAGACTATATGTCGTTAACCATGAAACGTAAAGATACAATCGTTACATCAATTATTGAGTTGTGCTGTGTTATAACTGGTTTCATTTAAAAGAAATAGTTTACCTCTTTTGAATTTGATAATTTAGCTTAACTACAGACTTATAAACAACTACGTACTTTGTTTCCAGTGGATATATTACTTTAAATATTCTAATAACTACCAATTCTTTTTTACTCAAGTCACAAGGCCCGAAATTTCGGGGAAAGGGGGAGGAGGGGGGGCTAGTCGATTACATCGAGCCCAGTACGCAACTGGTACTTAATTTATCGACCCCGAAAGGATGAAAGGCAAAGTCGACCTCGGCGGAATTTGAACTCAGAACATAAAGACAGACGAAATACTGGTGAGCATTTCACGCGGCGTGCTAACGCTTCCGGCAGATCGCTGCCTTAATAATTACCAATTCTGGATGAGGAATGGTATTAATTAGGCGGTGTGAACTTCTGGCCGGTAAGAATTCAGTCGAATGCTAGAATAATTTCACTGAAATTTAAGACAATCGAGATTTGAAATCTGATGGTAAAATATTGTTACTTCCGATTGCAGGATATTTTTACCTAGAAATCCTGTGCAGGCAACTCAGACTACATTTTCGCTTTCTGATACAGCCTCGCTCTCTTTCCTCTTACATGTGCATATTTAAAAATGCATATCAATTGACAGGGCTCCAACTACATTCCCTAAATAATGTTGTAGTGAATAGTGAAGGAATTACATAAATACCGCCGAATGTCCTCCACAGTACATCGAACAAGAAGGAAAACAGGACGAGTAGGCGAAAGCATCTTCTGACACCTAAACCTGAATGTTTGATGGGGACGACGAAAACAAACAAAAAAAGGGGCTATAATTTGCTTAGTCAAAAATAATAACTACAATAACAACAAAAAGACAACATAAACAACATCGTGAAAAAATACAATGGCAGGAAACTGAGAAATTCAGTGTCAATCAGAAAGGAAAGGAAGACTGTCCAACAGCAGCAGGAGAAAGCGATGACTCTAAGTGGAAATCCTCACTGGCGAGTCGTTCATCGATACCACTCTGCGAAAGTGAACGAGGAAGAGAAGGATTAAATACGCTTAAGAAGAGACACGACCTTCAGTTAAGATAAAGTAAATAACCCAAGAAAAGTCAATGGAGAGTTTTATGAGGCAAGCCACTTAAATATGTATGTCATATACAAAAAACACAAAGGTTGGTGTAACTTTCCACTTTTTCTTATGATTTGTTTTAAATATTGTTATATTTGGGGAAGGTCGTATTTTTGCAAATTAACCACATTCACTGTATATCTTCATTACAGCTTTATTATTATTCATATTTTAGTATCATTTGTCTGGAATCTTTCGTCACACATCCTATGACCTCTTCAGTAACTCTCCCTCCCACGTGTCTCCTGTCCTGTTCAGTTCATTTTTTTGTTTGAGATAGCTTTAATAAATAGACCGTAATATATCAGCATGACTGTTGTATGGTAACGTGGACACCTACACATTCACGGCTACGGGAACAGGGAAAATAAGACAACTTCAGGAAAAAAAAGCATCGGCCAATACCACCACCACCATGCCGATGTGTATAGATCCTTTGGGGAGTATTAATTGATTTTAAAAACTTAACGTTTCTTCAAAATTAAGATAAGGTTTCGCAAAAGGAATATTGTTGAAGGCTTTTAGAAAAATACCTACAAAAAGGCCTCTGACATCTTGAGCCTGCTCTCTTCGTAAAAGATGAACTATTAAAAACAGAGCCATATTGCCAGCAAAAGAGGCGGAATTCACAATAACAGAAACGAAACTATGAAGCACAAACGAAAGATAACAACAAAATGCCAATAATGATAATAACAAAACCAGCAGTAAAATTACCATCAATAAGAATGGCACCAGAGCACAAGAATACCCGGTGACACTGACGTCACTAATATTGTCCCTGCAATTCGAACCCAATTCTATCGTAGGGATAAATATCAGTATCATGCATCTCAACATCTGGGTATGAATTTCTACACGTAAATGTGAAAAATGGGTGATTAGAGATGGGTACCCAGAATGGAATCTGGGTGTTACCCCTTTCGGATTTACCGTTGAGTGTGGGTTGTTATTCCTGGATACAGACAGCTGCGGTGTCTTGTCTCAGCATTACATAAGTGGCAGATAGGATATCTAACCTACGTCTCCCTAAGGAGCCATTGGCGAGATGGAGAATGTTTGCCCCAACATTTGGTGACGGATCCCGGCAAATGTCGTGAGGTGTTCGGGAAGAGGGAAAAATGACAATTTCAGGAAAAAATGATAGTCCAATGACCACAATCATCGCTACTGGACTATCGTCTCTTCGACTCCATGACAGAGAGTTTGAGAAGCAAACATTATTCCAGTGACGAGGAAGTGAAAACTGTTGTGAAGAAGTGACTCAAAGAAGAGTCAACAGCATTTTACGGAGCAGAGATACATGCTCTCATTCGAAGGTGGAACATTGCTATTGAAAGAAATGGTGATTATGTTGAGAAGTAGAGATGTGATCTACAGAGGACCACCTTCATTATGATGTATGATACATGTTCCTGTGCTGGTAATTATACCTGTCCTAAACAAAATAGTATTACTTTTTGACTCACCTTCGTACATTGGTTGCGTCTTCACCAATAAAAGGGAAAGTAGAAAACACCATAGCTTTTAACTTCTGTCAATTTAGAGAATTTCTTCCGATGTAACCTGAAGCGCTTGTAATACTTAACTTGAGGGAATATTTAGTCCACATTTATTTTTTCATTTATATATATATATATATATATATATATATATATGCATGTTTGTATGTACGTATAGAAAGATATATACGTGTGCTCTCTTATGGATTATCACCTGTGGCAAAGAAATGCTGTTATGTTTGACAAAATACTCGCACATATATTTTTGTTGCATCTCGAATAGATCTAAAAGTTGTATTACCTCATTTTATATTAAAGGAAGCTTAACCTTCACACAACTGCTATACAAAGTCTTTTCTACAGCGTATGTGTCGTTAACAGCTATTGTCGTAATTAACGTAGTTTCATTCACGATAAAATATTTAAGTATTTGGAATATATTTTAAATGTTGTTTTCTTATCTGTTAATTTTCACTGTGGAGTTGTATATTTAGTGCATATATATAGAAGAGAAAGAAGAAACGAAGAAGAAAGAGGTAGATGATGTAAAGGGAGAAGACATGAAAGTTAATCAGTGTTTGAGTAAAAAGTGAACATGAGGCCTGTGATGGAGATCAGTGGGAGAAAAACAAAGAATATTTAATATTGATTTCAAATTTTGGCACAAGGCAAGTAATTTAAAGGGAGGGGGGCTCATCGAATACGTTAATCCTAGTGCTCAAATGGTACTTATTTTATCAATCCAGAAAGGATATTTAATATTACAGGTAAAAAGTAAACAAATAGCCTGAAAGCCATTTTGATCTTTATTCCATTAAATGAATAACATCGTTAGAATTAGTTCATTCTATTTCATGGAGTGAGAAGAAGGTTTAATGGATTTCTTCGTATATATCTTAAGGCTTATATTCTTGGTGAAAATTGAACTTAAAGTTGAAAATAGCTGGTACCCCGATTTCATGCAAGGTCTACAATTGTGAGGTAACTTGATACATACCACCAAGA
>NC_068987.1:92647470-92649970 GCF_001194135.2 Octopus bimaculoides
ATATATATATTAAAAATAGGGAAGGCGGGTTTATGGGTTTACCTTAGGTTTTCCGTCGATAAAGGGATTAGCTTCATGGCGTATCATCATAATCCAAAAATCCTGTTCACCCGTGACCTCTTCAAAATATGGAGCGAGAAATTCCTCACTACTCAAAGGTAACAATTGGAGATTATCTCCCTTTGTTATTGGCTATCGACGTCCGGCTGTGCTGCCATCGATAACCGGAAGTCGACAGCCAATAGCAAAGGGAGATAATCTCCAGTTATTACTTTTGAGTTGTGAGGAAATTTCCCCCTCCTTATTTTGAAGAGGTCATGGGCCAACAGGTTTTTGGGGATCTAAGGATTCACCATATATTTGGGGGATCTGACGATACGTTGTCATGATACATAACACATATATGTCGTGTAAACGACATAAGCACAAATTTTGGTTAAGCTGGAGATTTTTAGAGGCCAAACAACCCTCACTGAGGAAAATCTCTCCATATTACCGATGGGGAGAACTTACCAAGAAATTATTTCATTAGCTAACTCCTTCCCATGTTCGTATGCATATGATAGTGCACTCAGACGCACACATACATGTACATTATATATATATATATGAGAACAATTGCTATTACAAGGATTTCAAAAACTGATTCGATATTCGTTGCTGATGAAGCTTATCGATCCTGACACGTTTGTATCCCATCATCACCCATGTCGTCATCCGTATTCCAATGATAAGGCGATTTAGTTTCAGACTATTTCCGCATTGAAATCTCTAATCATATTCGAGTGTAAGAAATCTTAAATAGGATTTTAACCACATGCCTTATTCACTCCTGTTTAGCGTACCTCTACTGTACGTGTATTATTTCTTGTGTGTGTGTGTATGTGTTTTATGTGTGTCTCTCTCTGTGAGTGTGTGCTTCTCTTACCGCTGTATTTAATAGAATTCGTACTTGTAGCTGGCTTTAAAAGTTTCTTTATACATACAAAATATATCATTCCGATGGTTTGGAGTAGAGAAAATCTATTTCATATAAAAATATATAGAAGCATTTTATCTTTCATAAGATTTCAGCAATTTGAAAAATCTTATTTAATGAGATTCAATAAAATTCCGTGGTTTATTGCCGCATTTGTTATTGAAGTTAATTAAAAATTACATCTCATTAATTAAACACTCAAATCGCCGGATATCACTCTAGTTAGCTCTATTAATTTGCTGGTGAGATAGTATCAGCAGCACAACATGGATTGTGCTACACCATACTATTATCGCTGTAAGCAAGAATTAGGTGTATCGATTGATTTTTTAAGGGATTTCGCTTGAGTAAATATACCGAATTACCTGCGATTCCAATATTAATTACAAGAATGGAATTAATACTTCACTTGGAACGTAAGTGTATTGCTCAGAATATTCTTTGCTTATTATTTTGCATTGATTACCGCAATATCAAAGAATGATATTTCCATTTACGACAGAAAAACACAAATTTGATATATTTTTCGCATCGCTTTTTTCTTTTCTTTTTGTAATTAAATCTATCTTTTATTATGCTCACATGTTAGTGGTATATAATTCCCAATACTTACACTACACCTCAAACATTGTATAATTATTCTTAATTTATTTTGGCAATAATAAAATGCAACAAAACTTGTGCTGCATTTTATTTAATTATTCTATTATTCATTTGTAAGTCAATTTTTTTTTCTTTTTTTAGTGATTCAATACTATTCTATAAAATTTCGCTTGTGGAATTGGTTTGCAAGATTCTTTATGTGTGATCGTGTGAAATGACTCTCCTCAGACACAACAGATTATGCTTCAGCATAATCTGTTGTGTCTGAGGAGAGTCATTTTTTTTGTGCCTTATAATTTAACACACTCACCGGTAAACCTTCCACTTATTTATTATTCTTATTTTAGTCTTTAGTCTTGAGTGTTGAGTCTTGAATCTTGAGTCTTGAGTCTATTAAATATATGCTAAAAATACCTCTTTTCGGCCCAATCTACTAAATGTAACGCCTATATAATCGTTTTCTTAAAAAACTGATCTAGGCTGACGCCAACTGAATCATCGTTGACCCTCTGGTATTGTTTTGTCAGGATTTCTGCAGCCATAGGTTGAACAAACACATAATAAGTCTAATTATTATATTATTTCAATATTCTGATACAAAATTTTCACGTTGGTTGTTGTGTTAAAGTTATAAATGATCCTCTCATCCATAGACCACATTACTTACTATCGGAAAACAATGCAGTAAACTTGGACTGGTAAATTATGATAATTTAGCTTTGCTACACGTAATTCCAAATATATTATTATATAGAACAAAGAAAAGGTTAAGATATATTGGTACAAAAATAATTTAGTTCTGCTGTAATTAAAATCCTAGTCGTATATTTCTTTATGTTCAGGCAGTTGAAACACTTTAGAAAAGAATGCAACGCAGTCTTACACTTCTGTGTTGGGTTTCAATTTCGAACATCTCTC
>NC_068987.1:92652406-92654807 GCF_001194135.2 Octopus bimaculoides
TGTGTGTGTGTGTGTGTGTGTGTGTGTGTGTGTGTGTGTGTGTGTGTGTTCGTACCATTTTCGTGTTCTGTTCAGGCCGTACATTTCGCATAACCTCCAGTGAACAAGCTTAGCCACGTTATCACGCCTCCTTTTATAGTGCTTTTGGGCCGGCTTGTTACACAGTATGTGAGATTGTTTTGTTTTGGTTGCTACACATCCTACAAAAAGGCGATTCGCTGCATTTATCTATTTAGAACGGTGTAATTAGCATTCAGAGCTTGTTCCTGGGCGCTTCATTTCAATGTCTTGGTGCATCCTTTCAGATTACATTTTTTTTTCAGCCATCCATCTCTAAGTTTTGGTGTTGTGTTTTCCAAGTGTTGGTGTTGTGTTTTCTTTCGATTTCTCTCGCTACTACCCATGCAGTGATGTCTTATTGTTTACTCTTATTTCTTCCTCTCCATTCTTAAATATTTGCGGGCATCACATTTCGGTAGTTATTGTATTGTTAATTCTAACAGCGGCAAATAAAAATTCACTCTACCATCGCAGACTATTCTTATCTTTGGCAGCACAAATCTTGCATTTTATGAGGCCTCTTCCTCCCCCTTCCTAAGCACATACAGTCTGGTCGTATCGCTTCTTTTGGTGGATAGTTCCTTGTTAATTATCATTAATTTTCTGGTTTTCCTGCCCATTTTCTCAAGTTGCATACCATCAGACGATACTACTTTGCCTTTTTACTCCCAAATTCCATTCCGATATTTTACTGAATATCTTCACTGTTGAAACTTAGGCCAATTATTTTACGTTCGCTCATTCCAAAATCTTTTAGTCATTCATGTATAACAACTATCTTTGTTTCAGCTCTTCAAGAACTACATTTAGCCCCTTTTTCTTTAACCTGTACCTACGTTCTAGTTCCTGATATTTCCTCTCCCTTTGATGTCACCTTTTTCCTTTCATTCCAAGATGTTAATATGTATTCATAGTTCGTCCATTGATTGCTCTATTCTTCTTTTCCACCAATGTTATTTTCCTTAATTCCCACTTTAACCGCTTGGTTCGAGGCCTACTTTATTTCCTATATAGACGATGCAGGCTTTAATCAATTTATTCATTCCGGTTATATTATCTGTCTTGATTTCTTTCAGAATTTTATCCACTTTAAGTGACCACACATTCAACAAATTTTTATCTACTTTCTTGAATCCATTTATTTCCATATCCAGGTTTTCCTCAATGATACCAGTAATGTCTTCCATCATTCCTTTGTCTTCATTATTCAGTACTTCTCTACACTTAGGGCCTAAGACATTATACTTCTCCTGATTACTATCATTAACTGTAGCATCGTCAACTTTCTCTGTATTTACTTTTGCTTGACTCACCGTGTTTTCCATCATCACCCTTTTCCTAATCTCACCGAGCTCTAATACTGTTAACCATTTTTTCTTCTTCCTTGCGCTTATCTGACCGGCCACAGAGTCTCTGTTTCGTAATATATGAACACTGCTTCTCCATCCATATGTCATGCATTCTCTTTCTATATCCTCTTTTGTGTCTCCCTTCATTATCAGTGGGTCTACTCAAAAGAATAACCTTCCACGACAGCTGTATTCATCGTCTTTGCTGCTCACCCACAGGACACCTTCCGGGCGAAAGTCCGTCTCCTCTAGTTCTGTCCACATTTACGCGGTTGTTTCTGTTTATTCTATTAGTCATTACTCTCATACAGAGGTAAGTGTTGATAAGGTGTTACAACCACCTCAACTGGGTCTTTTATCACAAAAGACACAAAGAGGCCATTCTACGCTTAGACGTTTAGTCGAGCTCTCCGACTCTGGGCATCAACACTGTATTCAGAGCTTTGCAGCTGGTGGAAGAGTTGTTATTGGAACGGCCATTAACTCTTCATAGTTCATCCGCCCTTACACGGGAATTCTGTTTCATCCTGCAGGCTGACCAAATAGCAAAAGAACACCTTCCTCGCACAAGCCCTGTGGGGTGATGGACTTTGTCGCCGACGGCCCGGGAGCTGAAAAAAAGGTGAGAGGGTGGAGTTTAATAGTTAAACTAATTATTATTATTATTATGTTAGGCTGGTATTAGTATTTGCCTTATAAGTTTGGCTGTTGGTAGGAAATAGGTGGCCTGAGTTTCAGGCAAATTAGCCTCACAATCCCTTTGATTGGCTAGTCAAGCGGTGTTTAATTGGTCTGGTGGTGGTTGGGTAGTGGTTGGGTTGTGGTTGGGCGGTGTTTGGGTTGGTGTTTGAGTTGGTGTTTGGGTGTGCGTCTCAAGAGTTCGAGGAAAAACCGGAGTTGTCTGGGTGCAAAAGATCTGCTTTCCATATGAATTTGTACGAATAAGTATGCATTTTGGAAATGTAAAATAATATGTACAGAAGTATATATAT
>NC_068987.1:92654941-92657520 GCF_001194135.2 Octopus bimaculoides
ATATACTTAAATTGAATCTAACGAAAAATTATCTTACTATTTAAAGTGGCCTACGTGATTACGGCTGAGGGTTTTTACGATGTCAACCAGCAATCTACAGAAGTATTAAAGAAAGTGATTGAGAGAATGTGAAAGGGAGGGGTGAGAATATAGAAGAAAAGAGACAGAGGGCGAGAGAGTGAGGGACAGAGATTGAGAGAGAAGATACCTTGTGTTTTTATCTATAAGTTCAGCGTGGGAGCAGTCTGTGTACCGCAACGTTCCTGGTTCTTTGCTATTTTCTCTATATCTCTCATATATTTTTCGTGATTTGGAATTGTAAAGACAGTTTACCTGACATTTTCTATTCTCTTTCACTATTACTAATAAATAAAACATTCTAGCTTCTACTTCTCTCTCAGTCTAAATGTTAAAATCTCACAGTATCTTATACGTTATAGTACTGTAAGTGCATGTTCGTACCACTTATCAGTGGCAAAATTCTACATTTCTACATACTCCCAATGGCTTACTTTTACTAGGTTGTCATGCTCTTTCTTCTATCCTTTCTGCGCAAGCATGCTACATTCACTTACTACAGCTTCCTCTTTTGAGTTGCATAACCTACATTGGGAATCCACTTGCTTTTTGTCTATCTTGGCTTTTATCCAATTAGTCCTTAATGCTTGATCATATGCTGATACTAACGCACTTTCTATCTCTCTTATCAGCCTTTCTTTCTACAACCATAACTATGTCTCATTACTATTTCTAGCAGCAATATTTGGGAATTTACACAGGAAAGCCGTCGATTGCTAGTCAGATAATGCCTGTTCTTATTTTTGGTCTTGAACTTGAATTGACGTTTTAGTTTCTCTATCTTCTACTGTTAGTCTAGCAGCACTTAATATACTTTCTTCACTATTACCTACACAGGAGGCTATATTTATTTTAGTGTTTGACCAACTGGTAACTGCATGCTCTCACTGCTTACTACCTGTCCCTTTTTATGACTAACGTTGCGCTCTTATCGCTGCAATTTGACATACTGACTTTGCTTTTCGTAATATTAAACTAGGTGAGGAGATTAAGCTTAACACAAATATTGAAGGGATAATGAGTCTCCTGGGGAAATTCCTCTCTTGATATAAGCTTTTTCTTAGGCTGTTGCTCTTGAGTAGACATCTACTTTCCATTTCTTCTTGCTAAAGCTAATTAATTCTCTTATGTTGTCTGCTATACTGAATATACTCAAACCTTCAATTATTCATCAGTACGGAATCATGTCATTGCTTTTCGTATAATCTATCCAGACTATTATTATATTTTCATTCTTATATTATACTTCCATTACACCTGTTCTGTCTTTGTATAATGAATCATGCATTCTTCTAGTCTACTTCCTGCTACCTTTCTGTTATTCTAATAGCAATTTCTCGCTGTGAAGCTCTCTTAATTTGAAGAGAGCTCTGGCTAATCACTTAAATAATTTTAGAGGTTGAAAAAGGAATAGTAATACAAACCTAGACAAACTAGTCACATCAATTAAAGACAGGGACTATAGATATATTATACAGTGGGAGATAATCAGTACACCTAAACCGAATCGAGCGTGGGAAGGTAGATGTGACTTGTGTATGGAAGAATTATACCACATATTTAGATCGAAAAAAAATTACTTAATGGAAGATTTCAACGGGCCTTAAGATGCTTACAGAAACACAAGACTATAAGATTTAAGGAAAGTTTTGGATAACCAATGTTCCACTCAGAGTTGAGTGTGAAAGGATGGGTAGAAGAACCTGTCCCCAAACAATAAAATTCATGGCCCACCTTACTAAAGCTAGTATATATTATATCCAATGTATATCGCAAACCACAAGAAACACAGCCAAGAAAATGAGCTACTAAAAACATTAGAGTACAAGCAATGCACTTGAAAACAAAGCTGCAGCGTACCCAATCACCACAATACACAAGGAGCGCTGCGAAATCACTACATCAATCTTGATCTAATTAAACCGAAACCTGACTTCAGACAGCAACTGGTGTCAATTTGAGGTCAAACACACATACCTACAAGCGGATCAGATATCAGTTTCAAAACAGCCACCGCCACTTACCCCGCACCATAGTTGACAAGAAATCAAACTGCACTCAGTTTGTTTCGAAACTAGCCAAATGGATAGACCTTGAAAATGCTGTATAGAAAATCGTGCAAGGTTGCATCTGGAGGTGTCCGTAGCCTGTGCAGTCGAAACATGTGTAGGTCATAAAGACCAATATATATATACTGTATAAAACTGTAAAATGTGAGGAAGGAAATTTTCAGGGTGATCAAGTCTCCGTGTTCTATATCATTATATTTTTTCTAATATATACTCCAGAGAATATTACCGTCCAGTGAAGTGAACACGGAATTACCCATCCGAGAAATTTGCAGAATGACTGACAATTCGTAGTAGTTATAGATATTAAATACTAATAGATGAGGCTAGCCGTAACCTGGAACATAACTAACAGCCTCCACAGTATCCATCCTGATGATGTATCCCTCCAAACCCATATATATATATATATATATATATATATATATATAT
>NC_068987.1:92657629-92662683 GCF_001194135.2 Octopus bimaculoides
GTGTGTGTGTGTGTGTGTGCGTGAGTGCGTATGTGTGTGTATATATGTGTATGTGTAGCACTAAGTACATTAACAGCGAAACATCTATCCACATTAATTTTACTGAGGGCGCTTAAAAATCGAACAGATTATCATGATGTATTCATAGTGTCGGACCAGTGATTCTGCTGATCTGAAATTATTAATTATTGCATAAAATCATCATGCTGATAATAAGAGTTATGATAGCAATTGTTATGATGAAGATGGTGATGAAGATTATGTTGTTGGCGTAGAGAAAGAACAGCAGCAGAACTAGATGGAAAAGTGGAGTGGAAGATGTAGATGGATATATGGATCACGAATCATATAGAGATAGATACGCTAGTTTTTGTACGTATGAATATATATTGCGGAGATATATGATTAAAATATATATTTTGTGGATTATTTTAGCTGTCAAAGAATGATGAAAGAGAAGAATTAGATTATGATGTCAGATTCGTACTCTTCTAACTCTGAAACCTCATCATGATCTCATAAACATTCGCTACCAAAATGATGGTCCCGTTAACATAAATTCGAAAGAAAATTACTATTTTTAAATCTCATAACGAGAGATATTCAGCAACGTACTTTGTAGTAAAGATTGTTTGCCAACATAACATCGCAGTCCTGGTTTAGGATGAATGTTGCTGTAATTTAGCTCCAGAAGACATCACCTCCAGCTGGCTATACGACACGATCTGTGTCCTTATATGTTCGAACAAAGGAATCTAGCACCCCCACTCAACTCAAAACAATATCTGTGTATCGCAATTTCCGGGTTATTTCCCTTAATCAGCACAGTATAGCCAGCTGGAAACGATGTCACCTGGGGTTAAATTACAGCAACATTCATCCTAAACCAGGAATGCCATGTTATGTTGGCAAACAATTTTTATTACCAATTCATAAGAGTTGACTACAGCCAAAATGATAACACTTGCTTGAATACAAATATTATCACAGAATATAAAACCTTAGTTGACTTTGCTATTCAAACTTTGGGGGTCGATAGAGCACTAGTTTCGACGTATTCGATTAAGCAACCTAACCCGAAATATCAGGCCTTGCGTAAACAGTAGAAATGGATGTTATAGAATTTCCTAAAATTGAATTTCCCTTTACATCGCACCATTAATTATTTCATTAAGTAATTATTCATTAAGTAATTCTTGCGCGCGATTTAATTTCAAACCACTAAAAATGTAACTTATTAGATCGTCGGCCTCGTGTTTGTGCCGTTAGGGTTATCAATATTCAGAAGAAAACTGATTGACAGGCGTCTGATCAATTTTGATCAATTCGAACCACCTCTTAGTAGGTAGCTTCTAAATTATTTATTCATCCACTGCTGCACTTCTACTTCACAACTACCATGGTCTGCGCACACACTCCTATCAAGTATATTCTTTTCTAATCAAGGCGCTAGGCTTGAAATTTTGGGGTAGAGGGACCAGTCGATTAGATCGACACCAGTACGCAACTGGCAAAGTCGACCTCGGTGGAATTTGAACTCAGAACATAAAGGAAGACGAAATACTGAGAAGCATTTCGCCCGGTGTGCTAACAATTCTGCCAGCTCTCCGCCTCACTCCTATCTAGGATATTGTCAAACATGACAGTGTGTCTCGGAATGGCTGCCTGTAGATACGGCTAGTAATGTTATCTAGCTTAAAGCATGAAACTAGGCGCACAACCGATCTTGGTAATAAGCGTAGTTTTCGGTTTTGACAAGCACCCACTATTTTGTGAGGAGGACACAGTTGATAATTATTTTTTTTTACATCATCAGCGCAACAAGAGTTCATTTATATAACTTAGAAGTATGAAAAGTAAGGTTGAGCCTGAACATATTTGACTTCAGTTTATAAATAGTTGTTACTGAAAAGATATAGAATTCGATTCTCACTCATTCTGTTCTTTTATACCGCGAAACCCCTTAGTTTGTCATTTGTCGAATTCTAGACACGAGATATTCATAGATTCTATAAACTACAACATTGGCCTCGGTTCGATTGAACACTGAATGTAAAAAAAAATCATAACTTTATACTGAAAGCCTTTTTCAAATTGTCATTTCATTCTGCTGATCCAGCGTTCTTATTATCAACAGTGATAATGATTTATTTTACAATTCTGGTTTGGGAATGTAGTATTTTCATTTCATTAGTATAGAAAACCGTAAGCTAGTATTGAGATTGCTTTCATTTCAATCAGCATTTCCATTTTCTCTGCCGCATACGAATTTTCTTTCTAAGAAACTTTTGTATGAATCCGTAGGTTAAATACAAGGTGAATTGTACGGATATGGATATAAAGACTATGGAGAATCAAACAATGTTATAGCCCTGATGCTAGTCGTTTTAGCTCACACTTGCAATATTCAATATATTTATCAATAGCTAACGAAATATTAAGTCTAGTCAGGATTAAAATTTGTAAAATGTCAGGCATATTTTTTTCCCAATTCACATGCGCTAATGTAGGAGAAGACAAGTCTTGCGGGCAGGAACTCGTCTTACTGTTTTTTCACTTCTGGTTGCAGTCACTTCATTTCAATGGTGTCGCTAATGCCCTGAAGAAAGGCATCATTACTCTACAATAAACTTCTTTCTTAGTCAGTAATTCTAACATTTTTCTGTTTTCTGCAATACGTATGCTGCTCTCTATTTAATAACCGCTTTCACATATTCAGGTGATTCGCTTGTGTTTTCGCATTTATTTTGTTACTCTTCTGTTCATTAAACCGATTAATTACTCTTTCGCATTATTTTTCCATTAATAATGCCTTCATAAAACACATTATTCAGATTATATTAAAACAGATTTATTTAGTTCTTTCTCAGGCTACTCTTCTGCCATTCAGTTATTAGGTTATTTGCTTATTTGTTCTTTGTTTTCTTCTGTCTTCCGCTCTGCTTTCTACTCAAAATACATGTTCATTTTGGTTTTTTGACAATTACACCTTTCAATCATTGCAGGCTTCTTTCTTTTTGCCATTTATCTTCTCATTAAGCTACTCATTATATTGAGTTTCTCATTTGCTTAATATCATGTTCCCATTTTACCGGTATACGTCGTCGTTCATTCAGTTTTATTATTCTATCGATCATTACGTCATGTGTGTCGCTTATTCATAATATGGAGGCATTCGTTTATACCTCAATAAAATATGCCAATGAAGTGGAGTCCATTAAAAAACCATCCTCCTTTACTGTTTCTGTCTTCTAAATATGTGCAGCCTGCCGTACCAGATAACGTAAATACTGTTTGAATAAAAAAATAATAATATATATGACAGAAAACAATATCTACCGTTATTCAAGCACATCCTTTTACGAGCCAGGCTTGATTATAGCTGTGTAACAATGTCCAAATCGAGGGATGCGATAAAACGCATACCGGCAAATGTAAGGCTTTATATTACATTACGTTGATAGCTATTTTACTAATGAATGTAGAGAAAAGTAAAGGTATTTCCCTAGTGTTATGTTATCAGAGGGCACTTAACTTCTTGTGATAAATTTGATGGTAGGAGTGGCTGATTATATGACTAGGATCATGTCTGAGAGATCCGTCACGAAACTAATGGCTCCACTGAGGGACTCTGCATGCAACTCTCTGTTTGCTAACTTTTTAAATGTTACCCAACATCTCGCAGAGTTTTTCATCTACACCAATGTGACACAGTTTCTGATATATTGTTCCGTGATCATATGTGTATATAACTATGAATATATATATATATATATATATATGGATTACGAGTGTTTATACATGCATACACGTGAAGCTGCAAACCTGAGTGGTTAGAGCATCGGGCTACAATCATGAGGTAGTAAGTTCGACTCCCTGGTCGGGCTTTTGTGTTGTGTTCTTGAGCAAGGCACTTTATTTCACATTCCTCCAAGTTCACTCAGCTGTAGAAATGATTTGCGACGTCACTGGTGCCAAGCTATATCGGACTTTGCCTTTCTGTTGGATAACATCAGTGGTGTGGAGAGTAGAGGCTGGTATGCAAAGGTCACTGCTAGTTTTCCATAAACAACTTCGCACGGACTTTTACTTCGGAGGGTAACATTCTAAGTTCAATCCTATAGTGATGCACGGCGAATGGGCGTCTTTACGCTTTGTATATGTATACCCACACGCGCTCGCATACACCTACATACACATGCATGCACACACGCACACATACACACACATATTGCTGATTCATAGAAACAAGAGGAATAATTAAGGTAGGGCTGAAATGCTACATAACCAAGACTATGCGGCAATAATGTCCCTTATATTTCAATACCCGATGTTAGAGGCGACAAATTCCGTAACATCCTTGTGTCTTTATTCTTCCAGTTCTTTATTTCATTCATTCCTTATTATTGTCTTTTCATCTTTTATACTTACCTTCCATTAAAACCATTCCTTTTTCATTATATATATCTTAGATTTGTGTTTTTGAATAGGATTAGTTATACTTTATTACTAAGTACTGTTTATTAAATAACCATTATCTATGAATATTCACCGTTTGTAGCCGCGATGAGAATTTGAACTGCATACCCCTTTAATTAGACGGCAAGTAACTTAGAATTTCACAATGAGTTGTATATATATATAAATTAATTGTTAAGTAGAGTCAGTACCGCAAATATTTGACAAAAACTAACACTTTGAATTAGATTAGAAGTGTAGTTGATTTGGCAACTTTAATGCTGTTTGAGAGAACTAATTTCCATGGTGGCAAACAAATGTCGTATGTAAATATTACAAAGTCTTAATTCTTAAGGAAATAAATATGTCTTCCATATTCAGTATGCTAAAACAGGCTAGGCTGTGCGGCAAGAAGCATGCTTCCCAACCACATGCTTCCGATTTAGTCCTGCTACGTGGCACCTTGGGCAAGTGCGTTCTATTATAATTTCAGACCAATACCAATCAAAGCCCTGTGAGTGGATTTGGTAGGCGAAAACTGAAAGAATCCTGTCGTACATATATATACATATATATACATACATATATATATATAT
>NC_068987.1:92662797-92663350 GCF_001194135.2 Octopus bimaculoides
ATATGGGTGTGTGTGTGTGTGTGTCTATGTGTGTGTCATTTCCTCTGTGTTTTCCCAACACCACCATCACCCTCAGCGCTTGGTAACAAGTGTTCTTATGTTTGCATGCCCGAAACTTCGGAGTTCAGAAAAAGACACCGAGAGAATAAGTACCAGACTTGAAAAAGAAGTACTACGGTCTATTCATTCGACTAGAAATCCAAGGTGGTGCCCCAGGATTGACACAGTCTAAAGACTGAAATACGCTCAAAGTAAAAGAAAAAAACTTGTATACGTACACGTACTGAAACAATAAATACAAGTTAACATTCAATCACACTCACACACACACACATACGCGCGCGCAAATACAGGCACAGACGCAAACATATGCATACCTACATATATGTATATACTTATCGATACACACATATAAATACATGCATAAACAGACACACACACACACACATATATATAGATAGGTAGATATTCATATGCAGATATACGAGTATGTATGTATAAGTTTATCGAATATATACAAGCATATGATTTATAATTGTGCGTGTGTGTTCAT
>NC_068987.1:92663769-92665045 GCF_001194135.2 Octopus bimaculoides
TATGTATGTATGTATGGCCTGTCCGTCTTAGCACCGTCTATGTGTCCGGATGTTTTATTGTCGTCTGTTGCGTTCTTGTTTCATTCTCGAGATTTATATATATGCGTTCTTACTTGCATACTTAGAACCCTTGTGTGTGTGTGTGTGTGTGTGTGTGTGTGTGTGTGTGTGTGTGTGTGTGTGTGTGTGCATTCCACGTCATATTTAGACGTAGTACACATATATTGCTAGACAGACACAATCGCAACATATATAGTTGCATATAGAAACATACTATCAAAAGTTACACACATACATACATGTACTTTTATATACACACACATACGTACATATATACAAACACGCATACATTAAGATACACAGATATAAAAAATGCATTTATGTATATATACAAAAATCAAAGGGATAAATACGGTAAGTATTTATGAAGAAATGCTATCACAAACATACACACAACGTATTTACATATACACATGCATACATACATACATACATACATACATACATACACACATACATACATGCGTACATACATATCTATATGCGGACGTACATACGTACATCTACACATGTGCATTAATGATTTCCTAGCATAGAAAGATTGAACAAATTCTCACGTTTTCACAGTCCTAATCAAAGGAAAGGAATTGAGAAACATACCGTTATATCATCTCATATCTCAGTGTAATACACAATTATATTCACGGACATTATTTACACCTGAACACAGACATCAAAACTGAAAATTTCATATATACACCCATAGCTACACACAGAGACGCTCTCTATTTTCTTTGTCCATCTCTTTTGTACACATAGAACCCCACATTGACGGGCATAGTTTCGTAAAGGCATCTACTTGCACATAGTTATTGGATATATGGATGGTCAAGCGATGAATAGATATAATACAAATGCTTTAAATGCAAGTAGAGAAAACGAAATGCAAGGCAGAGAAGGAGGGAGGGCTACAAAGGGATGTTACGTTGAGGTAGAAAATAACTAGAGAAGGAAAGACATATTGAAAATAATGTAATATAGAAAGTAATAAATAAAAGAAGACTAAGAACAAAGCGAGGAGAAATGTTATTACTACATGACTGACATGATCAAATAATTCATGACACATACATTAACGGTATGACTTATAACTAACATATTAACTTACTATATTAAAATCGAACGAGAAGAAAATATTGTAAAGAAGAAAATCAGAAGAAAACTATCATATATCACTTCTTCCTCTTTTTCCTTCTTCGCTACTATCTCTTTACCC
>NC_068987.1:92666786-92671786 GCF_001194135.2 Octopus bimaculoides
TATATATATATATATATATGTATATATATACATATATATATATATACACACACACACACACATATATATATCATGTATATAGATAGACAGGTAGATAGATAGATAGCTAGAGAGAAAGAGAGAGAGAGAGAGACAGAGAGAGAGAGAGAGAGAGAGAGAGAGGGAGAGACAGAGAGAGAGAGAGAAATGGACAGATAGACAGATACGTCTGCATGTGTGTGTATGTGTGTCCACTTGGCTGTTAGTTGAATACAATGCAGTAAGGGAATGAATTTCTGGCCACGTTTAAAGCTGCGTGGGACTATGCCCTCCACTTTCACCTTCATTATCACTTCATCCATAATTATTGACTCTGTTATATTTTCCACAATCTCACTTGATGCTTGAACAATCATGTTTAGTGTTTGTCCCTTCCATATCACGCTTTCCTTTTTAGTGACCTGGAAAACCACTATGCTTTCCTCATTTCCAAGGAGGACAGCGTCTGCTACCCAGACCACATCGATTTCTGGTGGGATTCTTTCTACACTGACTCTTTTTGCTCTTAGTCCTCGGTAAGTGGGCAGAAGCACCACTTCCTCACTCTTGATAGTTGTCAGCATACAACTACTTCAATTTTATTTACATTCTTTTGCAACTGCTGTACTTTGATACAGGTATGGAAAACGTTGGCCCGGTGAGGGAATGCATGGAAAATTCGGTGAGGGAGCTGTGATTATTAGAAAGACAATTAATGTCTAAATATTATGTGAAATAAAATAGAGCGGTGACGTTGAGAGTTGAACACAAGCATTGACTTTCATTTACTGTGCTTGGCGACAAGTATTTCTTGTTCGTTTATATCTACGAGGAATGTTGAGAATTGAAAGAAAACAGGTACGAAAGCAAGCGCTATTTAGTATGTGTCAATAGACGTGTGATTGTAACTTATTAATGAATGTGTATATTTGCCAGCCAGTTGTATATTCACATGTAGAAATGACTGACTAAAGACATATCAACAAGTGAGAGCTAATCCTTTCGACTTGCAAGAATTAAAAAAATATTACATTTATTGTAGCTGATAAGCAGATGACTTGTCATTCCACAAATCACTCTTTAGTAATTCAGTGCTTATCGCATATTTCAAGGTGTTTCAGGGCAATGCATTTTGCAACAGTTTATAAGGATTCACATATAAATGTTAATTTATTTGTTTAGAAATGTCAATTGCCAATAACCAATATTTTATCTTTCAGTCATTTATATATTCTTACAGTTTTCCTTTGGAAAACGATGATTAGTTTGTGGTGGTCAAAGACTACCGAACATCTTTTCGTACTTATTCGATTTGTATAGCATATTTTGTCTCCAACTCTATGTAACTTTCAACAGCGGAAAGAATCAGTGGAAACTGTAACAAATCTCTCCCTTTCTTTCTGTCTTAATCTCTCTCTCTCTCTCTCTGTATCTCATACACACACGTGCGCACGCACACACAAACACACACACTCAGTTTCTTTATCTGTCACATTTTAATTGGCACATTTGAATCATTCTACTTTGCAAATTACACTACGGTTTTAAAATTTACTATTTTTACGCCTTATGATGTTCTGGGAAATATTCTTGCGCCACTTGGGAAGAAAACATTTATGTCACTTCTCCAATTTGAAAAAAAATGTCTTTTAATTACTTCTACATAGCAACACGTTATTACCGAAAAGTGCTTCTCTTAATATTATAACTTTCACCATTGATTACAAATCTGCTAATTCTAGGAATTTTGAGGGAGAGGGCTAGTCGATTAGATCAACCCCGGTACGCAGCTAACTGTTACTTATTTTATCGAACCCGAATGGGATGAAAGGCAAAGTCGACCTCGGCAGAATTTCAACTCAGAACGTAACGGCTAAAATATTTCGCCCGGCGCGCTAACGTTTCTGCCAGCTCGCCGCATTATAAATCTGCTATATTCTTACCTTATACGATCTGCATCTGAGTGAATTTGATTCGTTTTGCTGTTTAATGCTCTTGGTATTGTTGGTTATTTTTTTACCGTATGAATCGGAAGCTCTATCATATATATAAGTGAAATCAATAATTGCTTATTATATCGTGTGCAACATATTGTGTACAAGGATCAGGCGACTTATAACAAACAAAGTAAAATGTTACTCGATTTAGCTGCCGTTTCATCAGCCGGACCTGCCTGAGTTCAACTGAATCTTTCCCTCCATAAATATGGCTAGGATACAAGTTAAATATATTTTCTAATCTTCTGTAAATCATAAATAGGGTACTTAATAAAAAAATAATCTCAGGAAAACTAAAAGCCCGAGTTTTCTTTCAATTCTTACCCATGCAATGCATGTCTTGACTGTTTTTGTTTCTTCAAAGCGATACACAGTAAAATTATTCTATGCTATTTCCTTTCACTACAATATTTTATGAGATCTAACTAGGATTCTTTTTCGCCATTGCCTCCAACCAAACATTCAGTACAGAATACGCAATATAAAACCTTTGCCATTTGACTTTTTCTAAATAAATATCGCTATGTGATAAGAGTAAAATTATAATAATGATTCGAATGATGATTCTCCTTCGAATTTGAATTATTATTTTTCATCCTAAATAATAAATGCTTCGCTGAATGGGGAAGTAAGTGTATTTCATAGCTTATATAAATAATGTCGGACATTTAGCAGGTTCTCATGTTATTTATCTTTATTGATCATAGGCTTCAGTATTCCAAGCGCACTCAGATCGTGTAAATACATCAATTACGAAGGGGAAAATATTTATATGACATTAAAAAGATACTTTCTAGTTATATTTTAAGGTGACGATAGCTTTTATTGATTATATAATATTTATTGCCAACCTCCGTGACACCACAAAACAAAGTGTATCTTCACAGACCGCAAGAATGCAACTCGATGCCAGATGCCTATCTAGTGTTATTATTATTTAAACTAGATCAAGGTATATTACTGAGCAGGGATGTTATATTGAGGTGTGGCGAGTAAACGTCTCTTTAAATCTCATGAATATTTCTTAGGAATCTTGCAAAATACATGATGATACAGAATGATATTGTCAATTCGATTCTTTTAGGCGCTTAGGTAGCATTTTGAGCACCAAGTGTCCCAATTATCCGAATAATAATTGTGTTGGTGTTATATGGACAACCGCAATCACTTCAACTCTATGCCTATATCCTGACATTTATAAATTCATTCAATTTCTTTAGTTTCCAATTTCTTATAATATTACATTGAAAGTTTTTAACGTCACGTTTTTTTTTTTTTCGTTTACTCTCGAATGACATCTGGTCTTCGTGCTTCGTGTGTATCCTTCTCTTCTCGGCAGGTAGAGCCTGTCAGTATTACTCTTTAGGATGTTAGGCAGTGAGCCATTAGCGCGTCTTGAAAAATGAATTACTTCCATTTTCCTTCCATTTCGCCCATTTCACCTGCATTTTGTCCATCTTTACGTTTTGAGTTCAAATTCCGTCGCGGTTGACTTTAACCGTTCATTCTTTCGGGTTCGATAAATTAGGAAACATTTGAGTATTAGGGTCGATGTAATGGGTTTATCCCCTGCCCCAAAATGACAGACCTTGATCCTAAAATTTAAAACCATTATTAGTTTTAGGGTAGTCTGCGTTCTGCTTTATGATCGGCTTCCTAATTCTTCTCTGTAAGTTCTGAAGCCTTGGCTTTGTGCCTTTTACAAAAAGAGCTGAGTGTCTTAACACTGGCATGGCCCTGTATTAATTGCCTTGGTAGCATTCCCTACATTAATCCTTTTTAGCACCTCCGTAATTCTCTTGTGCTCCTTGAGGATTTCCTCTCTTCTTTCTCCCATTGTTGCAATACTTCTGGGTATTTGTATCTTCTATTATTTCTTAGTAATCGAACGATATCATCTGATACTACTTTTGTGCCATCAGATTTTATATTTTGGACTATATTCATAATTTATAAACATATTTACTTACCTCGAACTGCATTCCAGTAGCCTGGGTTAATAACCTTTGCCTCTGACTAAGAGAAACCAGGTCATTTTCTCTTTTTGCAAGTACCATGACGTCATCCATACAAAGCAGGGTATTTTGAACTTCATTTTGCCAAACTCATTTTCTCAATATATTTGTCAAGGAGAGATTAAACAGCAATACAGAAAAGTAATGGAGAAAGCGTGTCTCGATGGATCAGCCCCACCCCAGTAACTTTTCATGTTTCGTAACGATTCATGTATGCATAAACTAGATTTTCTACTTTTTCCTCTCACGTCTTTACGTTTTTACAATCCGTAAATTATGCCAATATATATATATATATATATATATATGATACCATAAGAGAAATCGCAGAACAAGTTATATTAAATACTTGGTTGCAATTTGAAGGATTTAAATGAACTAAAATTGACTTTGGTTAAACGTTATGCTGTTTCATAGCCAGTTACTAATATTATAATTTCTCCCGTATAAGTTGATGTAAACAGCATGCTTGTTAAAATACTGTATTTTAAGCATTTATGATAAAATATATCAATTTAGTACTAAGTGTATTTTTAATAGCAACAATATTACTGATATTTTCCTTATCAAATTTGCAAATCATTGATTAATGGGATCTGAAACATCAAAGACCTTGCAAATTCTGAAATCTGCATTCCATGTATAGAAACCATTTTGACTAATTTCTAAGGTGTCAATATATATTATGCAATTTCAACCCTTTAATTTACTAATGCATGGAAACACAGACTTGCGAATATCTATGTTGCATCTCGGTAACTCAATTTAACCTGGTAGAACTAAACTGTATCGGGAATTAATGTCTCTGATATTCAAGAACACTTTTATATTCCAAGACACATCAATATACGGTGCCTAGTTTAGTTTCATCTCTTATCAATATTCGGCGATTACATGAGACCTATGTAACAGAAACAAATTCTTGTTTTACACTGTAGATATATTTATCACATATATCTGTTTATTTGGA
>NC_068987.1:92673835-92675862 GCF_001194135.2 Octopus bimaculoides
ACATCAGATGAAATGGACGTGTGTGTGTGTGTGACAGAGAGAGAGAGAGAGAGAGAGAGAAAGAGAGAGAGAGATAGAGAGTGAGAGAGAGAGAGAGAGAGAGAGAGAGTGGTCATGTATACGTACATACATAAATATGCATAGATCTTTGTTTGTGAGTTCGTGTGTGCCTGTGTATGAATGAGAGAGAGAGAGCAAATACTACATGCACGCTACGTCAATATCGGAAGTTGACATTTCATCACAAGTATGTAAGCATTTGGTACAATAACGTCAATACCGGAAGTTGACATTGAGGAACCTTTTTAAAGAAGTGAATCATAAATATAAAGCAATATTATTTATTTTTAATAGAAAAAATCAAATGAAGAGCCTAACATTTATCCGAGGTCAAATTATTCATGCATCGCAAGTATGGTAGTAAATGGTGAAGCCGTTTTCACGTGATAAGAGATTACACACACATCTCTCTTTTATATATAGTATAGATATATATATTAATAATTATCACCAAGCTAACATGGCAGTCCAGGAAAATAGGACGAATGCTGCCGTTGATTAGATCCAAGAGGTTAAGGTTAGGGTTAGGGTTAGCCGCTTCCCCTTGCTGGTTTAACATCGACAGACTTGTTTCGGGGTATTTGTCCCTTTTCAACGGCAGCTGGCCTCACCTGATCGAAGGGTGTAATGGACATAGGTTTGTGTGTCACACATAGCTAGTTAGAGGTGATGGCCTCTTGGAGCTAATAAACGGCAGCATTCGCCCTATTTTCCTGGACTGCCATGTTAGCTTCGCGATAACTATTAATATCCAGTACCGCTGCCGTAGTCTCCTTTAGAGAGATTTAGACATATTAATATTTCTATATATATATATACATACGCGCACACACTTTTGGCCACTCAGGGTTATTTCTCTTGTCGTCTTTTGTACCCGTGTACGGATGTGTGTTTTTGTGTATAAATAGATACAAGTATACCAATACCACACAGCAAAAATTGTTGATCCTTTGAAATTATATCTGCGTGAAGTGGATTGATCACATGTAACAACAGCCCGTTGAGACGATGCTTATACGTCTTGTCGTCTTTTGCCGTGGGGAATGGAGTATTCAACGTTAGGGTCAGTGTCTTCCAGCGAGAAGTTCGAAAGGGTAAAAGTAAACGAGACTCAGCAGAGTTTCAAATCCATTAAGTTATAAATAAATGTGGCTGCAACTAATAAGGAAAGCAGATCCACGGGAGCTTCATACGCGAAGGCAAAGAGGAAGTTGAAAATATTTCAAAGTGAGAAGGGAAAACGAAAACGCAATGGAATTACAAGAAACAAGCAAAAGCCGAGAGTGAGGTGAAAAGGAAAGTTTAAGTTGAGAGGGGATCTGAGGGATGAGAACGGATTTAAGGATATTTGAGGGTAGAAAAACGTGTCTTACATTAATTTCTGTCTGGTTTTCATGAAAGTGCATAATGTCGGAATCATGGTGTTTTACATTCTTCGCGGCAAGTTCACAATGCTCTTTTAAGGAATACCAGATAAGCCACCTACACTTGGATACAACTCACTACTCCAATGGACCATGATAGCACAAAACGTGACTTAAAAAGGATTTAGATACAACTATCAGGTGGTGCTATTAAGTTAGACATGGCCAGAATCAATATTTGGTCAAAACATATCTAGGTTTTGCGTATTTTTAATTAAAATATGCTACCACTTAGTGATGATGTAAGACACGATCAAATAAATCAAAGTTAATTCAATTAGTTTTTTTATGAAATTCTTTCTGTCATTCCAAATGTGTTTCTTGCAAAATCTACGTCATCGTTGTCTTTACTTTCATTCCTATGGATGTTGGAGCGTAATGAGTCTAGTAAGAGTGTCACCATATTAGTATTAAAGAGAATTGGAATGGCAGTCGTCGAAGTAGTGGTGGCTGTATCGGTGTCACTTGCAGAGACACGAGCAACTGGCGCTCCTATATGTCTATGTATATATATATATATATATGTATATATATATATATATA
>NC_068987.1:92675999-92678525 GCF_001194135.2 Octopus bimaculoides
GTGTGTGTGTGTGTGTGTGTGTGTGTGTGTGTGTGTGCGTGTGTGTGTGTGTGTGTGTGTATATGTATATATATATATGAATATGAATATACGAGGAAGGAGGATAGATGCATAAGCATGTTGTTACATTGAACGTCCAAATGTTAATACCAAAATATGCTTGCTTGCCTTTATGATTCTCTGTTGAAGTTTTGCTTGTAACCAAGTCTTTTCATGGAATGGAATAAGGTTTACTGTACAAAATATAATTGATAAACTTTACTTCACGCTTATCTGCTAAGCATGATTAGAATAACTGAAAACTATGTAGATCTTTGTCTTTGACAATGTGATTCATACTGACATAGAGGCATTGAACAGATTCAGTATACCATTAACTAGACAATGCCATGAATTGAACTACGAAAGCAAAATGCTGGAATAAATCGTGCGCTTTTTCCATTCCAACGTTCCAATATTTCCCACTTTGGATTGCTACTGTTTAACAGACCCGGAAAAATGTAAGCTCGGTGGCTTTTGTGGGATATGAGCTCCAAAATTTGGAACAGATAGTGGGAAATGTTCTTTGTGATATTTGGGCGATTCTTGCCATTTAGCGGTTCAACATAATATTTCTTGTTCTTTACTATGTAATGCCTAATCTTAGATAATGTTTGAATTCGAAAACAAACTTGTTTGGGTACGTAGTCCATCGGGTGATATTCGACTCTAATAATATTTATTATATAAACAACTGTAGCTCTCGCAAAGGGGGTCACTCAACCCATTTGAAACTTCTACAGATTCTTCCACGTGTTAAGAATTTCCATCAACAAAAATATATTTCCTGTTACACTAAGCAAGATAACTGACGATAAAATGGGATGCTGATAGGTGTGAGGTATTTCAACATAGGACTGTTCGGTAAGTAACCACTCAGTTGTATTTGAATCCGAACTGAATTTACCATCGCTCTTATTTAAAGTTAGAAAAGGCTGGGTGTAACTTAGTAGCGAACTCATACTGTCTTCGGTTCCACTTCTCACATCATCCGCCGACAATAATAAACACATAATACATAGCAAGTATAATCATATTTGCAAAAAGATCTATTCTCAATGCATTTACTTCTGTCAGCTAACATACAACAATTAGAGATTTATGTTTACGACCGTAAAGATATAGAGACAACACAAACAATATATCATGCGAGTCCATTGTTTGCGAAGTGGCTTTCCGGCACCGTATCAATATCGCATTCTCAATAAACATTGTCCTTCAGTATAGAATTCAACAAAGATCTGAAGGAAAAAAAATCCTCTCACATTCTCTATTACTGTAGCCATTCCCCAAGCATAGGAAAACTATACCAAACCCTTAACATAATCACAAGCATGTATAGCAAATACACTTGGAAACTATATCGTACTATTTCGTTGCTGGCTCCACACCAAAGCTTAACAAGGCACATACATCACAGAATCCGCCATCGCTACAATCGCCGCCGCCGTCGCCGCCACCACCAACACCACCACCGCCACCATCAAAAACACAATCACTACCACCAACACAACATTAACTGCAGGAAAAAAATATGCACATTTCACACATTGCATCAAAGCATAATTGTCTAAAAGACTAACAGATATCCCACAGTACGTTCTTGCTATTTGTTTTCTCGGGAATATTGATAGTTAAATTGGAAACATTGTTGTGATACATAGAGTTGGCTACAAGTGATATCTTTCTAACGATACGTTCGAAAGAAGAAGCGGAAAACTTCTTCCCTTCTTTGCATTCATTGATTGACTGCGTTCCCTTTACCTCCCACAATCTCTTTCTTACACACACACACACACGCACACGTTCTCTTTTTTCTTTCTTAGTATCTAGCTCTCTTACTCTCACAATTTTAGTCCAACATTTCCTCTCACTTTCCCTCTTATGTAGTTTCACTTTCGTCAACATTATGGCATCAATATTAACTTGTTAGTTCTCAATGTATCCAATGGTCACACATGTATTTACTCCTCAACAAACATTCTCGTTATATATCTTTCACACAAGCTCTTACTCTTGCTCTCTCACTCACTCTCACTCACTTTATTTATCCCTTTCACTCTTACCCTTTCCTCAATTTTATACATTTTTCTCTGGCTTTCATCTATTTTCCAGTCTTGTTTTCTTAATGTCTCACATTGTATTTCATTCTCTATCGATATGTGTTTCTCTCTGCCTTTCTCCGACAGTGTGAATAAAGGAGAGATCTACTGGAGTAGAACGCATCCTTCTTGGCAAGGTTTCAAATTAATAATTACTCATACAATGAAGATCGTTTGATTTTTATCTCCAATATCAAACAATCAAACAATAAAGATGATAGCTTTATGTACAGGCCTCTCCCTCACTATCACTCACTTTTCTTTCATTGCAGATGCAATTCCATACACATCCATATATGCTTGTGTATGCGTGTGTGTGTTTTCTGTGTGTGTAAGGGTGTAATTCCACGCACAGTTTGTTATATATATATATATATATATATAT
>NC_068987.1:92678792-92680635 GCF_001194135.2 Octopus bimaculoides
TATATATATATATATATATATATATATGTATGCTGTATGATGTGCGTAGTAAAGACTCAGATATATGAGTAAATGAATTGCCTATATTTTGCGCGTGTTTAATATATTTCAAGATATACGCATTGACAGGCCATTCATCATTTTCGAGATTACTGGCTATGGTTAAGTTAGAAGTATTCCAGCATAGCATAATAAAAATAGATAATTAATCCGAGAATAGCAGAAGCGTTCAAGTTCCAGTCGCGATGTACACTAGAGTACTGTTGGCTAAATTCGTGTCACCCCATCCAGTTCATGATACAGGTATTATACAATTATAACAATAATAGATACCGATGTATGTGTATGAATATATATATATATATATATATATATATGTTTGTGAATTTTTGTGCATGAGAGTGTGCATCTCTCTCTCTCTCTCTCTCTCTCTCTCTCTCTCTCTCTCTCTCTCTTCATGGCTAGATATATTCTCACACGTAATCATGCATAAATTTCCATACCTACATCCATTCATCTAAAGATGAATACCTCTATGAATGACAAAGCTTGTATAGCATGACTGTGTCAATTTAATCGCCATTTTTTGCTGCACTAGTGTTACAAGGTTCGTTGATAAATCTTGAGAAAATCTTGTGATATCTAATACGAGGAAATTCTGAAACAAATCCTACTTGATAGATCATTGTTAAGTATAATATAATTGGACATCGTTATTTGATGTTGCTATTTGGCCTGAAGTTCACCAGTAGCGGTTCTTATGTGATACAGACACTTACGTATTTAAATTATCTTCAAATATTGTAAATAGGACAATAAACTTTAGTATCGTTATTCGCATTAAAAAATTCGGTGTGACCATACATTAAGTAGAAACATACGTTTTCTCCAATATCAAAACTCTAAACAAGAGGACGAAGTCGTCGACAAGCTCCAGGACATTAGCCAATTATTATTATTATTATTATTATTATTATTATTATTATTATTATTATTATTATTATTATTATTATTGAGTGAGAGAGCAGATCATGCCATCAAAGTGACACTGGAGTAAAATATACGAAGCCCATTATACCCATTATGACTACACATCTGATAAGGGTTCACCAGGCACATGCATCACAACCATATGTGCGCGACATGGTTATCTCATATCAAGATAAACAGCGCATGACCTCGCAGGTGGGGCCCAGGTAGAATTTTTTTTCAGATCGAGTAGCCCATCCTGCTGAAAAGGTCCCTGAATAAAGTTTGTTTAAGGATGATGAGCAAAACACACGTTTCCAGAGGTGAATTATTCAAACCCCAACGAACTCCTCTCAACACATGGCTATGATGCTCCCCCACTACTTCTGCTCATGATCAGATATGCACATATCGTCAGCCACCAAGGGACATGCTCAACTGGCTAAGGTCAAACAACTGTCAAGCAAATCTGTGGTATTAAGCAGAATATTTGCTGCAACCCATCTTTTATACCAAGACGAAACAATGTACATTATAACACTTCCAATCAATTAAGATCAGAAACCATGAAAGCCACTGCCTGGTACTGCATCAGGGCTATTATTATTATTATTATTATTATTCAGTAGTTTTATTTTTATAACGTACTTTCACTTCACTACCGAGCGCAGCTCTGTGCGCCTTGGGTATGTGCTGTGGTTTGCTGTGGTGCTCTTATGTTTACTGTATTGAAAGTGTTTTGCGTAGAATGTGTGCAGTACCCAGTAGTGCAATTTTCTGTATGTTATATATATTTGTATTCTTCCATGTTTTATATGTATGTGTTGTTGCGTTTTCGTTTTTTGGGTAGAGTACTGCTGTGAAATAGGCGTGT
>NC_068987.1:92681054-92685311 GCF_001194135.2 Octopus bimaculoides
GGTGTTTGGGTTTGGGGATGGTCTGTATTTTGATGTAACACGTGTGTTTACGATCGCTGTTCGGGTAGTGGAGGTATCAAGTTAAAATACATCATTATATTTGGAAAAATAGGAATAAATTTCAATGAGTATTACTTACTCGGGTATAGTCCAACCCTTTGTCAGCTATATTTGGGCTCCATGCGATGTCTTTATTTCCGATGTTTTTGGATAAGTTTCGGAGCAGTGATTTATCGTACTCACATGTTAAACTTCCCCGGTGTTATCTTATTATTATTATTATTATTATTATTATTATTATTATTATTATTATTATTATTATTATTATCATTATTAATGATGCCATTAGTATTATTGAAGTTGTTCTCAGTTTTAGTCTTACTGTACAACATACACTGCGTAAGATATCTACTGCACTTTACAAGCATTTCACCAAATTCTGACAACATCCATCCATTTAATGTCGCAACAAGAGATTGTCGACATGTTTTGGACCAAACACTCGTCAGTTTTATCCTACATTAATCATGCAGCAAACAACATTAATTTATATATATATATACACGCAGACATACACGTATATACCTGTATACATACATGTATGCACTTATATGTGTGTGTGTGTGTGAGTGTGTATAAAGGCATTTTTGTATGTGTGTAAGTGCGTGTGTCTGAGTTTGAACGGTCACATGTGAAGGCTTAGTATTCGTGCGACTTTCTATTTTTGTGTGTAATTTGAGTAATGAAAATAAATATGCCTGTTAGAATCCATTGGCTTAATACTTTTGTCGTAGTTTGGAGACCACTAAACATTTTACATGGTGTGTTGTTTATACTGATTCAATATTTACATAACGACTTATTCAAATTCTATTTAGATACGGACAGTGATGAGTCCTCTTGACGCTCTTCGTTGCACGTCGACGAACTGACGATGCTAGTATCTTTGACCAGTTTATAAGATGGAACATAATATCATATATTCTCGGAACCAGAATATTATTATTTGTTTAGTTGTTGTTGTATTTTCCAGTCCCTCATTCTTAAGAATTTAAACAAGCATGTTTTCTTGTTTGGTTCTGAGCATGGTATTAAGCTAGTCATTTGTAGTTAATACTCAATTACTCTTCTGTAATTACGGCTCTGTCCAGTACGAGACTATCTTGTTCAATTTACTGAACCAACAACTAACGTCAGCAACATGCCTTTACAATTCTGTGACAAGACGAATCTGAAGCAAATCCCCAGATGTGTATCATCTCAATTTCTCTATGAAGACCGGACGTTGTAATTTATTTCCTTATGTTATTTCCTTAGTGTACAAGATGGATATAATATGACATTTTCGACTAACCGGACACCGTATAGATGCTTCAATTGAAAATGATTGGATACTTAAAGTCATCTCATTCTTTCTTCTTCTTCTTCTTCTTCCTCTCACTCTTCCTCTCTCTCTCTCTCTCTCTCTGTTCCTCTGTCTTGCTCACTCACTAATTCACAATCTTTCATCCTCTCCCAATTATACAAATATTTATTTTATTTATTACTTTATTTACTTACGTTCTCTCTTTGTTTTGTACGGAAATATTCAGCGCGAGAAAACCGTGGATAAGCTGTTAGAATAACACTGAAAAAGAACTGGCAATATCAGTTTTAATGCTAAATGATATAAGTTCGTTTCAAATACGCCCGTATGCATTTCTAGCCGATATATACAACGGTGTATTATGAAATATGGATTAAGTTCGAGCAATCTTCAATCCATTTTCTTTGTTTAATTAATGTTCGTCTATCTATCTAAAGCAATCTCTTTCGCCTAAATCACATCTAAATCACTTCAAAGCATAATCTACTGCTTTAAAGAGCGTTTTGTGGCATAACAGCCAAGGTGCGTGGCTTATTGCTTAGGGCCTTCGCCTCACGATCATAATATCATGAGTTCGATTCATAGTAGTGCTGTCTTCTTGAGCAAAGCACTCTACTTCATGTTGCTTCAGTCCACTCAACTGGCCAAAATGAATTGCACCTGTATATCAAGTGTCCAGCCTCGTCATATTCTGTGTGACGCTGTGTAACGTAGTTGTCCTTGAGAACAACGTTAAGAGTACGCGTGTGCGTGGAGTGGTCAGCCACTTGCATGTTAATTTCACGGGCAGGGAGTTCCGTTGATCGGAACAGCTGGAACCCTCGAAGTGCACCCATACCACTTCACCATGTGCTGGATTGGGCTGGGTTACTGCATTCAAATTTTCTGCTGAAGCTTTGTTTATTTTTCTTATGTGTGGCTTGCTTAATCTGTCTCAGCGTCATGTCTTTTCTATGTGTCGATAAGATTCTAACCTCTATGTTATCTACCGAACTCTCATGCTGCAATTTACCTTGTTGTTATAACACTAACCAAGTTTTGTTTTAA
The DNA here is from genome assembly GCF_001194135.2 of Octopus bimaculoides. Lineage (NCBI taxonomy): Eukaryota > Metazoa > Mollusca > Cephalopoda > Octopoda > Octopodidae > Octopus > Octopus bimaculoides. The sequence goes on from NC_068987.1 coordinate 92,683,468, forward strand.
GAATTAAAGCAAACATTCTTCTTGTTTGGTTCTAAACGAGTTATTAATATAGTCATTTGTAGTTAATACTCAATTACTCTTCTGTAGTTCCCACCAGGGGCCACTTATCCTCTCACCTATGCTACGAGCTGTTGCTTCATTATACGCCGTTGTCATCTTTATGCACAGCTTACACTGTAGACTGAATTCCTGGATTTGCAGTTTATCCGTGGGCTTACTCTGCAAAGGATACAATTTCTATGCCAACAAGGTTCTTCTCAAAATTTATGTTCTTCAGATCAAAGATTTTATTGCGATACATCGTATTCTCACAACGTTCATCCGTAGATTCACTTTACCTAAGTATTTTCTAAACTGGTTCATGGGTTCGCCTCCAGGTGACGATCATGACACGCTGTTATTTTTGCCTGCCTTACCATGAGTTGGCTATGCCTATCTTCATAGTTCTATCTATGCTGTCCATTATTTGCTTCTATATTGCGGCAAATTCTGTTTGCATTATTCTGCAAGCTGGCCATGAATTTAGCAGTGTCTCTTTTGTATATCCTGGTCAGATCTCTTTGACTGTATCCAGAGACTGCATGCGGTGGATGAAGAGCTGTATGTGTCTCTCCAATTCCGTTTGGTGGCAGATGCGGGACATGTCCAACATTATACTTACAAAAGCCCGCTATTGGGATATAGAACTTGTTTTTATTCGCAATTAAGGTGGATGAGATGGTTACGGTCTAGGAGTTTGGTGTAGTGCGAACGGCAATTTTGGAACTTGTCATTCATAAATTCCATCCAGAGTTAAGTGTCGAAAAGAGCCCGACTCTAGTTGGGGTGCTTACTGCTAAATACGCTGGTGGATGGAGGTAGCTTCCTGCTGGATACTCTGAATGCTGCCAACTATAAATTCATAGTCATTGTCTTGTGGACAAGCTTTTGTAAACACACACACAAACACACACACACACACACAAACACACACACACACACACACACACACACACACACATGTGAACATACGCATGTTTATATGTACATACATGATGGACTCTCGAGTGGACAACGAAGCGTAAGAACGCTCGGCGTTTCACAATCGACCTGTACTAATGATTTCTTTAGAGTGATTAAAAGCATGTTCTGCACCTTACCCCATTGCCTTCATCGGATCGGCGTTGCCGAACAGGTGCACGTTGTACCATTCGTCAGATGTCGATGTTACAGGAGAACAATGTGAGATGAAGCGTTTTGCTCCAGAACGCAACGCATCAGTCCTTCTGGGAACAGAAACCACGATCTCACGTGCAGCAACCAAGCCAATAAGCCATGTGTCCTATGTGTGTATAAATGTATATATAAATATACACGTATATTTGTATAAGAGAATACATTTATACGCACATAGATATGTATATACAAATGCACACTCAGAGACATATATAAACACACACGTACACACGCACACATACACACACAAAAACACATATACACACACACACACAAACACACACACACATACACACACACACACACACACACACACACACACACACACACACACACACACACACACACACACACACACACACACACACACACACACACACACACACACGCATATATATTTACTCATACGTACATACGGGGATACATACATAAGACGTGACACGTCAAACGTTTTTCGGTTCCTGAAACTGTACTAATCCCTGCTAAAACTGGCCAAAATTCTGAAGAATACTATCGTTGCCAAAACAATTATATCAGTGAACCCATTGTGGAAAACGATACAGAAACTTACCAAACACACATACATATGTGTATATATATATAAATATATATATATATATATATATATA
>NC_068987.1:92686276-92687892 GCF_001194135.2 Octopus bimaculoides
GTACTAATCCCTGCTAAAACTGGCCAAAATTCTGAAGAATACTATCGTTGCCAAAACAATTATATCAGTGAACCCATTGTGGAAAACGATACAGAAACTTACCAAACACACATACATATGTGTATATATATATAGATAGATACGTGTACGTATATATTTATTATGTATATACACACATATACGTTTGGTTATGTGTGTGTCTGTGCTTGAGTATGTTTTTGGCTTTGTGCTTGCATGTGTATTTGTATGTGTATAGTTTGCGAGAGAATGTGGGAATGGATAATAACAGAAGGATTGTAACTGATACTTTGGAGATTCTGTACTGGAATTGCGAATTAGACGACGAGTAGAGTTGCCCCAAAGTTTAGGTATAAATGTCAAATCTTGAAACTGTTTTGGTAAGAACGGAGAAAGACAAAAAAATAGCCTACTTGAAAACACACATAAATGAAAAATAAACAAGAAAACAAAGTTAAAACAGTAAGCAACAAAAAGAGCTTTCGTAAGTCAAATATATTCAGAAACTTGCTCCGTTGATTCTCTTTAAATATGGGAAATGCAAAGAAAATCTAAAACACAGAAATGTGTATTTTAGTAAAATAGGTCGAACTGTCAAGTTTATTTTTCTTGTCAATGTTAAGAACTATGATTAGAAAAACAGTAAAGTCCCAGACTAAAATTAATATGTAATCATTTAAGCATTGTTTAGCCATTATGATTATGGTTAACGTTATTATTACTGGAGCAAAGATTGTTTGCCAACATAGCATGACAGTCATGGTTTAAGACGAATGTTGTAATTTAGCCCCAGGAGACATCGTCTCCAACTGGCTATACGGCACGATCTGTATCCTTATATTTTCGAACAATTATTCTGTGCTGATAAAGGGAAATAACCCGGAAATCGCGATACACAGATGTTGTTTTGAGCTGAGTGGGGCGCTAGCTTCCCTCGGAGTAAAAAATAAGTACCAGTTGAACAGTAGGGTTGATGTAATCCACTTAACCTTAACAAAGTAAGATGTGGCTTTACGCCAAAATTTGAAACCACTATGTTACCTACTTTCGAAATGGTTTGGAAGCAGCATTCGGATTCATATTTTATTAGTTGGTTACCTAAGAAAGATCTGATTGAGCATTTGGCCGTCGAGTAAAACGAGACAGCAAGACAAATTGATTGAACATCAATAAACAACGTATCCAGGATGCTATAATGCAATATCCGTAGTAATGATGTAGCAACTACCTGCCTGCTTCAAATAAATAAACTTAAAATTCACAGAAAATTTACGCAAAATATTTCACAATACACATGTATACTCACCCAATCACTCGCTCGCACACTCACTCACTCACTCATTCACTCACACACGCACACACACACACATACACATTCAGACACCTAATCACGTAAATAACTACCTATTGTATTCGCATTTTACTATATTTGATAAATTCATCGTGTAATTCAAACTGATACCAGTGTGTGTCAAATATCTAATGGATAATGAATATCTGAACAAATGTTTGTACAATGGGTATATGTCTATGTGTAGCTGTGTTTATTGTGCTCGTGCATGTGAATATGCGTACATATCGATCCATATATATATATA
>NC_068987.1:92688092-92692204 GCF_001194135.2 Octopus bimaculoides
TATATATATATAAACAGAGAGCGGGGTGCGGACGTTGATAGGGAGTAAATTGTTAAAATGAAGTCTTAATGAATCCTGTATCCTTATTGCGAAGTAAATAATGGAATGCCTCAGTTTTATGCAGCAACTAATTATCTTGAAGTTGAGCAGCCATCAAATGAATGCATGGCATAATATCAATGTTAATGGTTTCCCATTTTGGCACAACGACACCAATTTTGGTGAAGGGGGTTAATCAATGACACAGCTGGATAAAAGTCAAAGTCGACCTCGCCGGGATTTGAACTCAAAACGTAAAGATAGACGTAATACTGCTAGGCACTTTGCCCGGTGTACTAATGATTCTGCCTGCTCCCCGCCCTACAGTATTAACATTATTGACGAAAAAGCGTATTGCATCGCACAGTTCTTGAGAAGCATAGGTCCGAAGCCGGTTTCAATTCCCTGTTGAATAACATCGTTCAAACAACAGATATTTTTTGGCAGATATCTGAACCACTCATTTGTGTAGTTCAAAATTTATTCATGAGTTTGTAGATATGAAAATTTAAGATAGTTTGTCCATGGAATAGTGTGTGCATAGAATTTCATAGGAAAATTTGAGAAGTAGCATTCAGGGATACACACAGATACACAGATAGACACAAACACACACACACACATACACACACACACAAATACACACATACGCAGACATATACACACACACAAGCATACACAAACACAGAAGCAAATAGGAATAATGCTACTATTGTATAATCAGAATATCGGTGGAGATTTACTCTAACAATCAAAGAACGAACGCGTTCGTTATCGCAAGAACAGGAATAGTGAAAACCATATTTTTGTAAGAGACAGTAATGCACTTATTTCAAGAAAGATGTCAGCGCTGGGAATGTTCAGATACAAACTCTGAACGAGATGTTGTGTTTATATTTGATATGTCTAAACAAAATGAGTTAAATATTAAATATCAATGTGTAACTGTATATATGATACGTAACAAAAACATTGTGGATTTTGAAAACAATTGTAGCTTTTAACTTTCCTTTTTTATTTTTGTCCGTTGATAATAATTTCAGAAACCGGCTTACTTCATTCAGTTCAGTCAAAATAATTTCTCAATTTGAACATCTCAACATATCGAAAGATATGTATCAGTTAGGGAATCATTAATCAAAGCCTATAATGATTCAATCATTTGGTTCGGAAAAGCATGATGCCATCCTAAATGGAGGAAAGTAGTTGATAAGTTGAGCGTGTGTATGTGTGCGTGAGTGTATGTGTGTGTGAGTGTGTGTGTGCGTGTGTATGTGTGTGAGTGTGTGTGTGCGTGTGTTTTGTGTGTATGTTTGCGAATATAACTCGTTAGGATATCCTTTAATGTGTCATTGTAAATATAAAATAAGAGTTATTTCTTTACTACCAACAAGGGGCTACACACAGAGGGGACAAACAAGGACAGACAAACGGATTAAGTCGATTATACCGACTCCAGTGCGTAACTGGTACTTATTTGATCGACCCCAAAAGGATGAAAGGCAAAGTCGACCTCGGCGGAATTTGAACTCAGAACGTAGCGGCAGACGAAATACCGCTAAGCATTTCGCCCGGTGTGCTAACGTTTCTGCCAGTTCGCCGCCTGAGAGTAATAAGTAAAGGTATCGGGCTTTGTACAAATGTCTCTTAATCCATGCAGAGACTCGAATCTCGAATTTTCAACCGATGAAAACTTAATCGGAGTTATGTGCTTGGATATTTCGAACTTTTCAGTTACAGTGACTTCACCGAACAGATATCGATCTTTTAGCTTTTACTAGTTTCAGTTATTAAACTGAGGCCTTGCAATTCTATCGGGCTCTTTTGATAAACTCGTTATTTACAAGGGCGTAAACACACGAACACCGGTTGTCTAGCGGTGGCGGGGGACAAATATAGATCACAAAGGCACACACAAACATACACACACATACACACATATACGACGTTCTTCTTTCACATTCCGTCTACCGTATTTAATCACGAGGCTGTAATCGCCCCTAAACTTTAGTAAATTACACTTGCCCAAAATGCCACTTAGTGGGACGCAACCCGGAGCCATATGATTTTCAAGCAAAGTTCTTACCACACAGTCATGCCTGCGCCTAATTAATATTACGATCCTTCGCAGCTGCAGTGACGTCACGGATCAGGCATCGATCTAATTACATATTTTCTGTAAATCATAGGCAACGCGCAGTCATTTTCCTCACCTATGCAGGATTATACTTGTTGTGTCGACGTCCCCAGGCAAAGAAGTAGGATCTCTCAAGACATATGAATAGAGGTAGTACATGTAGGAGTGTTGTGTAGCAGTTGAGTAGCAGTTGTGTACCGGTTGAGTAGAGATCATCCGAAGGTGCTAGATAGCAGTAGCTTGAGACATAACAATACTGATTAGAGACTGCATTTAATTCCAATGAATTTTTGGCTAAATGTAATTCTAAGTAAACAAAACTACGGTCCAATCATGCTGAATAATCCGTTAGGAAAGGCTAAACCGATTCCTATGTGAGATGTTTCTATCACACAAACAAGAAGTCAGAAACTATATATTAATATGTGAAACTAAAAAAAGACCATTTGAAAACCCAGAGCAAATGAAATTTAATTGATGAACATTAATTTAATGTTTGTTATGCGAATCTACATGGCCCTTATTTTGGATAAAAGCTCTCACGATTTTTTATGCACTTGTAATTCACTAGTGACACTAACACTGTATCCAAATGGATTTTAAAGCACTTAACAGTCTTCAACTGTGTGTTTCTATCTTGGGGGAAGAAGCTTAAAACACATTAATCCAGTTTCTATAAATGAAATAATCGCTCTAAAAGTGGCTTTATATTTCATAATAGGTTGAAAATGTTATATGAATTCTGAAGGAAATATTGTTTTATTATAGCAAGTGCGTCACTACGACTCCTCAATTATTCGAAGAGAATGTGACAAAATGTTTATGAATATATTGCAGGTAAAGTGGAGGAATACAAAAATAATTAGTTGCCTCGGAAAGAATCTAATATAAAGTAATAGAAAAGAGAATGAAAACTTCTACCGCATAAAGACCCTAATGGAATGTTATACTGAAAGGAAAAAAATCTATATCAAGAAAAGACTAAGACAACGATCTACTCCTGTTTAGCAATTTCCATTTTTAATAAGTTACTGTCCTAATGCTTAGTTTTCTATAGCTATTGTTAGATGATCTAGATATATACTTTGGTTAAATGATTACTACAGACTTGAGACAATAATTCTTTGCGACTAAAACTGCCAGACACTAAGTATAGATATTATCAAAAAAATACTGATCGATAGAGTTACTGCATTATGTCTCACACGATATCTAAAAGATTGATCTGACTATCTATCAGCCGATATCATCAGATATTCATCCGTTGGAGAGATGGCCTTAGAGCACAGCGATTGGCTGTTAATGTAAGCACAAGACGTAATGATAACATCGGTAAATAAAATGCATATGTCAACGACCACATAGAAAAACAAGAACATACACATTTATAGATATATGGAATTTTATTGTGTTGTGTGGGTGTTCTGAGCGAGCAACTTGAGAAGATACACACATAAGCAAACACACACACACATATCTATCTATCTATCTATCTATCTATCTATCTATCTATCTATCTATCTATCTATCAGCCTGCATGAATATGCGAGTGTGGTTGTGTGGATGTCCGTGGCCAGCTGATCAGAGTGTTGCACTCCCGATCGCTAGATCGTTGTTCCCATTCTCGGTTGGGCTGTCCTTGTATTCTTGAGCAAAAAACACATTATGTGCTGCTGCTCTGAGTTCCCTTCAATGAATGACAAGTAACATATTGCACGCATGTACAAGTAATTACCGAGTTGATCGAGGAGTTGAACTTATGTAAGGCACAAATATTTGGTGAGTATAAAGAAATCCTCTGTGAAGGTTGTTCAGCAAAATATTGTGGACCCCTTCCCCGTCAGTCGTTTAAGATTGGAGAGTTAACGTTTCATGTATCTATGCATCTATGCATGTACACACACACACACACACACACACATACACACACACACAC
>NC_068987.1:92692292-92693656 GCF_001194135.2 Octopus bimaculoides
TATATATATATATATATATATATATATATGTTTGTATGAATGTATAAATAGATAGATATATAGATAGACAGATAAAGAGATAGATCGATGGATAGTGTAAATAAATATCATTTTACCTAATGCTAAAAGTAAACACAACATAAATTATAAACAAAAAGAGAGATATCATATCATTGCTGGATCTGCTTAACACAGTCGCCATATTTCCATGAAATGATACCTTAATTTCTTAAATTAGGAAAAGAGATATGATATATTCTGTCTCTATATATAATGAAAGATATCTTAATACTACAAGACTAACTATATTCATAGGCCAACTCGACAAGGGTTAACATAGGTTTAAACAGAAATGAAAGCAAGCGAAATGAGAAAAAACTGGTTTATTTTATACCAATCACCTCCTGAGCGTAGGGGAAGTTTTCTTTCAAAATATCGCGGTGTATTGCCCTAAAACGAAAAGGTCTTTTCTTCTTAAATTTTCCATGTAAGATTCAACCCGCAAACATCGGTCTTCGTTGTTTCGTTTTGAAATACATGGTGACCCCAAAAATGCAGAACCCACAGATCGTTGAATAAAACTTTGAATAAAACTGTTTGAATAAAACTGTTTGAATAAAACAACGCAGATATAGAGATCGAGATGAACAGTAGTTCCAGCAAGACGGGGCCACCCGCCACATATCAAATTAATCCATATCCTGGCTGAGAGAGCAATTTCAGGAGAGACTGATCAGCAGGAATTGAGCCGTTGAGTGGGCACCGCATTCACTGGACTTGAACCCCTCAGCTTTTTATCTGTGGAGGTTTCTCAGGATAATGTTCACCGGAATAACCCTCACACGATTGGTGAACTGAAGGCAGCAATCAGAACAGAAATCAGGGAAAATCTCCAACAAAGAATGTTCTCGAGTAATTGACAAATTTGCGCGACGTATGCAAGTGTTTGCGCGATGTGTACCACCTGCAGCATACTTTGAAACAAGCATGACTTTTATGCAAAGGGAATGATCGTACACAACCGAAGTTTAAGTCCAGCAAATTTCTTGAAATTTGCTGGACCTTTGTAGGATTTAATAAAATTTCTATTGGATTCTGCTTGCGCTGTATATAATTGCAATTTTTAAAAGCTGTTTTTTGTCTTTTTTTTTTCAGCTAAGTATAAATGTAAAACGGTGTAAAATCACATTCTGCAAATTTAAAATAGAAAACTGATGATTAAAAAATAGGGAAGACACATCTAAAATTCAATATGCAATGATTTATTGTTGATGCACATGCAATAACACACACACACACACACACACACACATACACATAGACGCACGCACACACACAGACGCACACACACATACACACACGCA
>NC_068987.1:92693666-92694670 GCF_001194135.2 Octopus bimaculoides
TATATATATATATATATATATATATATTTATGCAGCATAATTATTTTAAAATGTTGTATAAATTTTGTGTATTCGTGAACAATAAATGTAAATATTCATTTTTGCTGTAAAGGTAGCAAGCTAGCAGTTTGTTACCATGCCGGATAAAATGTTTCGCCGCATTTCTAAAGGCTATGCTTTGTGAGTTCAAATGTCGCCGAGATCGACATTGCCTTTACACACTTTGCGAGTCGATAGAATAAGAACCTGTTACGCACTCGGCTCTATGCGATCGATAAACCCTCTCCCATATACATACAGTAGAGATACTTATTTATATTGTCGAAATGTGAAATCATGGCACACACAGTTTCGATATTTTACGTTCTGAGTTGTTCAAAGTCAAGAAACGTTAAATTGACCTTCCCTACGTGTCTGCTTCATCAAATTAAGAATATCTAACGTGCTTGCATATATGAAACAGAATAACTAGATTTCCTTGCATTTTCCGACTTTGTGTCTAAAATAAAAAGTACTTTCTTTTCCAGACCATGACACATTTTTCTTTTAAAAGATAATTTGAACCACGACCTCAGAGACGTATACTCAGTTATACTGAGTATAGAAACATTTATAACTGTATTATTATTATATCTATTATTATAACTACACGATTCAGAAACTACCCAGATGCTCACTCAAGAGCTTCTTAACCGCAAAATAACGATAGACAAAGTGAATAGAGAACAAAAAATAAGCCCAAAATCGATAAATTTCTTGGATTCATAGCGTTCAATGACATTTGGTAAAGCTTATCTTCAACAGCAATACAGGGTGTACAATTGAAGAAAGAAAAAAATGAAAGCATTGTTATTAATATCAAAACAATACACTCACATAAGCAGAGAGACACGCTCCTATATTTGTATAACACACACATATATCTATAACGAAATGCATACACACACACACACACACACACATACACACACACACACACACACACACACACACACACACACACA
>NC_068987.1:92694715-92695181 GCF_001194135.2 Octopus bimaculoides
ATATATATATATATATATATATATATATATATAATATTTGTAAATGTTAAGAGATTATTCTGAACGTCTAGCGGTTTGCTCGCAGTTAGATATTCAGAATAGTTTATTCAACAGTTAATATATGAATCCAATAATATTCTTACAAGATAAGAATTTAGAGATAATATATAAACAGAATTAAAGGTTATGCTAAGTCACTTCGTCATAATCCTTATTATTATTATTATTATTATTATTATTATTATTATTATTATTATTATTATTATTATTATTATTATTATTATTATTATTATTGTTGTTGTTGTTGTTGTTGTTGTTGTTGTTGTCCTTGATATATCTATACTATATATAAAACAGAGATGTGTGTGTAATCGCTTTTCACGTGAAATCGACTTCACCAAATGCGTCCATACTTGTAATGCATGAATAATTTGACCTCGGATAAATCTTAGGCTCTTCATTTGAT
>NC_068987.1:92695191-92696111 GCF_001194135.2 Octopus bimaculoides
TTGTTTTAATTAAAAATAAATAATATTGCTTTATATTTAAGATTCACTTCTTTAAAAAGGTTCCTCAATGTCAACTTCCGATATTGACGTAACAACGGCAAAAAGCTTCACTCTCTATTTTGTGTGTGAGTGTGTGTGTTCATGTGTATGAGAGAGAGAGAGAGAGTAAATACTACATACACACCGCTCTCTCACTCTGTCTCACACACATACACACGCACACACACACCCCTTGACTCACTCACACTCTGTCTCTTACAAACAAACACATACATAAATGTATACAAGCATATATACAGACACACGTATATATACAAACATATTTACAAAGACACACGATAAATGCGCGCGCGCGTGCGTGCGTGGTTCGACAGTCGCCATTTATTTCAATTACTCTTGTGAGGATATTCACGTAAATCATTTTTTTCATTTAATCCCCATTTTAATTTTCGTAAAAGTTTCCAAGTACCAATGAGGCTTTTTGGCACATCTTCAATTTTCCCCATTCATGAGAGGCGCCCAGCCATCATTCATCTGAGAGTCCATCTACAGAATGTCCTCAAATTTCTATACAGCATATTTTGCCTTTTTTTCTTCAAGTATATAAGCGACAATTTCATTCCCGAGCAACGCCGGGTGCCTCTGCTAGTATATTATAATATATGTGTGTGTATGCGTTTCTTTGTCAGTTAATTTTATCTGTCCTCTTTTCACTTTTACGTCTGGCACTGCGGCCATACTGTGGCAACGCCACAGAGAGTATTCAGTCGACCAAATCTTCTATAACAGTGCTTATAGTATCGTACTCCGGCTATTTTTGGAGAGGTAAACAAACCAAAACTGGTTGTCAAGCGGTGACAGCTACAAACACAGATATGATGCATGTGTGTGTATATGTATGTATGTATATATATATATAT
>NC_068987.1:92697085-92697682 GCF_001194135.2 Octopus bimaculoides
ATATATATATATATATATATATATATATATACGACGGTCTCATTCCGATACCCGTCTACTAAATCCACTCACAAGGATTTGGTAGGCCTAATGTTATATTAGAAGATATTTGTCCAAGGTGCCACACGCAGTGGGATTGAACCCGGAAACACATAACCATGTGGTTGAGAGGCAAGCTTCTTACCACACTGCCAAGCCTGCGCCTAAATATATATACATATATACATGCACTCACAACTTCGCTCACTACAGTTATATTACTATATACATATGAGTGTGCATCAACGTGCAAATCCCTAAAAGGAAACAGCAAGAGATGTCGTCACTCGCACATGGGATATTGCAAATTCTGCCGACTATGTTACACGAAAGTTTCCGCCGTGAATCATGAAAACTACAAATGAGAAGGCAATTGACATTTGCAGAAGCACAAGATGTCACGGCATCAACAACATCCGGAGCGTTTTAACGTTCCATTGTTTATTCGCGCTTGTATGAAGTTCCTGTGCGCGATATTGATTATTGTGAAAGAAACATATATCGAAATACATTCGCTTGATAAGTATATCAGCTTGCCACTGCATATACATACATATA
>NC_068987.1:92697692-92698334 GCF_001194135.2 Octopus bimaculoides
ATTAACCTTGCTTAATATATTATTCTCTACTTCACAAATATTCTGTATTCCCTGTACCTTCGTTAGTGCTCTGTTCAATATCTGGCACACACACACACACGCGCACAAACGTATGGACCACTTAGAACTATAAATGTGCAAACAGATCCCAGTACTAAGATACCATACAGAAACGTCGAATGCAATTTCAATCTTAGTGACTTGTCGTAAAAACACAATATATTCACCAAAGTATATAGAAATTTTATTACTAAGTTATATTCAACATTCGATAAGATTTTAAAAGACACAGGAGATTCTAATCCAACAACGAATGCAGTTTTGCTGTCGATTGAGAGACTATTCCACTGAGAGTGGGACAGACGCAGCAATCATTGCTGAGATATTAAACTTAAGACCCAAGTTAAGCATGGATGTGAATTTATGTAACCGAGTTATATATAGTGATCTATTACAAATTTATACATATTGGCGCAGGCATGGCAGTGTGGTTAAAAGCCGGGTTCAGTCCTGGTGCCTGGTTTCTTGGGCAAGTGTCTTTTGGTATAACCTCAGGCCGGCCAAGGGCTTGTGGGTGGACTTGGTAGACGCAAACTGAAGGAAGCCCGTCGTGTATATATACATATACATTCATATATATAT
>NC_068987.1:92698528-92700449 GCF_001194135.2 Octopus bimaculoides
TATATATAATATTAGGGACAAAATCCAAAATTACAGGTAAAAAACTCAATTAAAATCAATTTATAAAAAATTAAAATTAAATTGAGCCTTATAGATAAAGTATATATAAAATATATAGTTTTAAGGAAAATAACCAATTTTCAAGAACTCATCGATGAAAATCCACTATCACATATAGAATAATTAATAATTATATGCACAATAAATGAGTATAATATAAAGTAAAATAAATATCATAAGATAAATATAATATAATATAATATAATAATATATATATATATATATATACATGTTTCTTTATTGGATGTTTATTTTTCTGTCATACTTTCGTACATATGTTTAATTGTAAAAGTTTAAAATTTCGTGTCTGAGTTCCTCTCTAAATACTCATTGAAATCAAGGTATTTGTTGTTGGTGAATTATCCTTCTTTTTCTCACTGCTCTGTGTATTTAGTAATAATACTTTTTGCCACGTACACAGTATATTATGACATAAACATTTTGAGAAGCATGTGAATTAACATTTTCTTTTATAAATTTACTCGCTATAATCAGAATTAGCCGCCCCTTAATATATTAATTCAGATCATTACGCAATAAGATTTTCAACACTTTTAAGTGTCACGGCTCCTACAATACTAGTAGGTATTTGGGTACATCTTAAATTTTTCCTTAATAAATATGGATATTTTTCGAAATTAAATATTTTGCGTTTCTAGAGTATTTCCTGCTTCTGGAGTCACGTCTTGTATTACATATTATTTTATTAGACTTTTTCCTGTACACTTTAGAAAAATTGAATTTTATTCTTGATATTATTTATGAGAACCTTAAATTCAGGAGGTCAATTCGAGCTTTCATTCTATAAATAATTTAAAAGATGTCAGAATATCATTTCCAGTATGTGTGTGTGTGTGTGTGTGTGTGTGTGTGTGTGTGTGTGTGTGTGTGTGTGTGTGTGTGTGCGCGTGAGAGAGAGAGAGAGAGAGAGAGAAGGAATGTGTTTATATGTGTGCGTGTGTGTGTGCGTGTGTGTGTATGTATGTGTTAGATAAAAGAGATTACACAATCCAGGCAGATATCAATAAAACACATTCAGTTTGTAAGAGTTTGGTTAACAATATCCAATATTATTTACATTTGACGGATATTTGTCCTCATCTTGTTTCTTTTTAACATAACATTACGACTGATATACCCTCCAGCCTTCATCAGGTGTTTTGGGGAAATTTCGAACCTGGGTTCTCATTCCTAAGGTATTTTTCGATGTTATTATTATTATTATTATTATTATTATTATTATTATTATTATTATTATTATTATTATTATTATTCAGGTCCCTGCCTGGAATCGAACTCACAATCTTGGGGTTAGTAGCCCACGCTCTTAACCACTGCCAGCAAATGTAAGTAGAATACATATCCCAGATAAATGTTCATGCATGATAGGTATATGTATAACTATGTATAACTATATATTTATGTAATCAAATCTGAACGCCAGGAAAAAGATATTCTGCGGTTGGAAACTCTAATTCTCTAATTTTATTTGTTTCATCATTATTTATGTGATAATATATTAAACTGTCTTTTACAAAAGAATAACTGAATGTCAAAATGATAATTTGTTACTGAATTATTTACAATGAAGACAAACGTTAAATTTAGCAACAGATGTTTGTGTTGCTGATATAAATTATCTGAAATAAAAACCAGCGTATGGATCAGCCTCAACGTAAGCAGCTTGACCTGGTAGATGCGCGAATCTTCCTCAAAAAAAAACAAAACAGGTTTCTTGGATCTAGTTTAAAACGGGTGCACCAGTATTTTCTTAACGAAACACTAACGAAACACTAACGAAACACTTTGAAACTTGGGACACTGGTAGAATGTGTCATATAAAACATCTTTTACTCTTAGT
>NC_068987.1:92700642-92707875 GCF_001194135.2 Octopus bimaculoides
AACAATTTTAGAGTTCGGATTCTAGAGTTAGGGTTAGTTTTAGGGTTAGGGTTAGGGTTAGGGTTAGAGTTAACAGTCTAGTTAGGGTTAGGGGATTAATACGATATACACCGTTACAGCGCTAACTGTTTTCAACTGAATAGACGTCAGTGATTAGTAGAAATTATCGAAATAAGACAATTTTTTACATGAAATAAATACGAATACAAAACATTTTTTGTGTTCTATAACACAAAATAGATAAGTATACGAAGTTTGAAAGTCTTTCGGTACCAAAAACACTACATACAACATTAATGAAAACTGGTGCCCCCGTTTTAAACTAGATCCGGTTTCTTTCATATTTGTGTCCAAGATATGCAATAGCTGTAAGTCCCTAGGAAACACGAGGACTAAGATACATTTAGTCATAGGCAGGGAGACCCAGGATTAATTTACGCTCATACAACATCTAATGCAGTCATACTTACACATAGTCTCCAAATGAAAGTCTATAATACACATTTAATAAGACCTGTTGCACACTATTTTTAATATTTATTGCTACAGGCTATACTTCGTATTCTAAAGCGCAGAATATTGTTAATTTTAGACATACCTCGAAATCTTAAATTCATCTAACATATAACTTTACATTCTTCTTTTCGAATGTATAATTGCGATATTCTGCTACACTGTCACACATTCTGTTGGTTCCTTTATCCTATTCAGGTCGAACATATCTTGTGCAGGATTTATATTTTGAATTATTCATTCGTATCGTGTTAACACATTTGATTTATATGTATTGTTTATACGTATGCGTTTGATGATGATGATGATGATGATGATGATAATCATGATGATGTGGGTGATGATGAGGGTGATGATCCCGATGGTGATGATGATGATGATGATGACGACAATAATGGTGACGAAGATGATGGCGATGATATTCGTGATGCAGCTACACATTTCCTATACAGAGTATAATTTGATTAGCTGGGATTTTAAATTGAAGTCTCACCTTGCTCCCAACGCTCACTCAATCCGAAAGGGATCTTCTAATGGTGGACTTTCGTTCAGTTTCAAGTGCATTGTGTAATATGGCGTGCTTTTATAATCTATTTGTCATGGTTCAGTCCATTGGAAACTAGGTCTGTCACACGCCATTTCAATGCAGCGCTAACCTATATTTTGATCATCGCAAATACGGGTAGCAATCTAACATTGTTGACACCGGAATGACTAAAACGTCTGTTGACTCACACAAATATGTGTATTCTATTTCTATCCGCAGAGTTTCCAGTTTTATTCACATCGATACTCAATTGCGATAAAATTATCCTGCCTATTTCTCTTAATCTCTCTTCCGATATTCACATTATTGTCTTTATTTGGTACTCTAAGGCCATTTCGTGTCTTCTTTCATTTTTCTATTCCACAGGATATTTTAAAGTTCTTCCTAACCTCCAAATATTACAATGGAGATTCTCCAGCTGACAGCATACCATTTTAGACCAGGATCAGGACGCTTCGTCTCTCTTTCTCTCAACTAATATGAGACAGCGTTAATCTCCTTCAATCCTAGGAAAATCTTCCATCAGTTAATTCCAGTGTATTGGTTGCTTTATATAATATATTAGGAAATAGCATGACATTACAGAGGCGTTTAATAATTTAGAGCATTCTGATATTTTCGACTGGATTGAGCATCACCCTCTCATAGCCATTCATATGGTAGACACCTCGTATTTTGCATAGCACCATTAGAAAGATAGAGCGCTATGGCCTTTGTTCGGTAGAAGAAAGGATAAGTTGAACAGTCATCTCAAGATACCTTTTGCATTTCGCAAATAAATCTATTAAGAACATCTTTTCTCACATTACAATATGACGTCGTCAAGGCAGAGATTCGAATGAATGACATTAGAACAGGAATATAGAAGATCTGCTTGATTAAACGAGGATAAATGTGACATTGGGGTGTCTGACATTTAGCAAATTTAGGATCAGGAACAACCTAATAATAAAAGCTTACACGAATATTAGGGGAATACTGAAAGACCGGCTCATCATTGGGTTTGTAATTTAGTGGATAAAAGAGGTTTCTGTGCACAATTTCTTGGTTTGAGTGACTGAACCGAGTATTAGACTGAGGTGCTCTATTTAAGTTGAGTAGCCGTACTCCAGGTGAAAAAACCTCAGAGCACGTGAGCAAGTTAGCCAGACTGACAACCGGACCGATAAGCGTTTCTCCATCAAATATTAGCTAAGAGGAGAAGTATCACATCACATGGCATCATAGGGCGCACCTCTCTTGGGTGGAATCTGTATTCTTTTGCTACTTATTGTTTGGACATGATCCACACATATATGATGGGTAATCTGTTACCAAAAGCACTCTAAAAAGTTATCGTGATATTGTGGATGACAGCTCAGTGCGGCGATTCAGTGCGGCTGAAAAAACCTTCAGAGATTCTTGAGCAGACAGAATTATTGCAGCATAATTTTCAAAACGTAACCGGATTTTCAGATTTGTTTTTATAATTTTTAAATTGAGACGCTTTCCTATCGAAATAAATTCCTCGCAGTTGTTAACAAAAGATCAGAAGTAATTGATATATTAATTAGACGGGAAACTGTGGATGAAAATCTAGGAATCAGAATTGAGAATATTAGTGAAAATCACAACAAAATAAATGTACAAAAACTTTAGCAAATCTGTCAAGAGGTGGTGAGTATGTCTGCATCCAAGAAACAAAGATTAATAATGGAACAAAAGTCGATTATAATTAATAATGCCATTTCACCCTTATGTGGACAGCTTGGACAGTTTTGTATTTATTTGTATCTGCTTTGTGTGCCAAATAGTAAAATTACCTTGATTTAAATTATTAGATTTGTGTTGTCACACACGCTGTTTACTATAAATACTAACTGTATCGGTTGATTTTCCAATGTTATTTTAAACTATGACTTCGTAATAGTTTATAGAGAGCCATGAAATATACAATTTCTTTTGAAATTGTATTTCAGATAACATAACATTTGTTTCTATATTTTAAATTATTATCGATAATTAGATTATTTCTTCGATACAATTTAACTGATTTTCAGTCGATTGTATTCCGAATTGTATTATTGTTGTCTCATAAATCGATTATGCCTTCGATTTTGTTCCATAGTTATAGCCTTACACACAAAAGTAGTTGAAGTCTAATATACATAATAGAAATTAAACAGTGTAAATTAAATAAATAAATTCTTCACCGTCGCTCCGTTAGTGGTCATGGTTGAGATAGTACTAAGTTGAGATAGTACAAGAGTTCATTTATTTATATTTATTGGAGCGAACATTATATTTTAAATAACCCTCCGTGATTTATAGTATGAACATTATTGCTACTAAATGTCATGTGTTAGATATTCATAAATTGCATCTTTCAGAAATCACCACATTTTATCTCTGTTACCTTTAATATTTCAGTGTACGCATGGAAATGTATATGTAAACTTGTATGTGATTATGCGTATTTCATTGATCATGCAATGAGGTTCGTCTTTTTATAAATTACTTATTAAACTTTGGCGTCCTTTTCTCAACCCTGTTTTGCACGTTCTAGCTACTTAATATTTTATTATCCTTCCTATATAATTAGATTCAAGCGATTAACTTGCGCTGTAGCGACTGGCTCTTAAATTTTAGAAAGGAAGCTTATTGTTTTAAGATTTTACATCTGAAATTAAAATACCTAATGGCTTATCCCCCTTTAGAATGCAGCAAAGTTGTAAGGTGGTCGACAGACTGTCAGGTATATTGCTTCACGGTATTTATCCAGTAATCTTTATCTCTCTATCAAAACACTTAAAGATTAAATAACAGTCACGTACTACCAACTTTGATCTCATGTTCCGATATGGAATATCCTAAAAGACATCCCAGATTTCCTTTTATTTCAGAAATGCAGATATGTCCAGTAGCCTCTCAGGAGCTATTTTGAATCGAAAACGGAAAGGCTATCGAAGCCTTTCAAGTTTGCTTGGATATAAGGTAGAGTACAGAACTCTAAGTGTAAAAGTTTTCTTTTCATTTCATTCCTTAAGTGAATGTTTCTGAATTGAGGAAATATTTTCTTCAAGTAAATTTTTGATGTTGTTTGCTTGAGATTTCTTTTCTCACAAGTAAATTTGAATGATTGACCAATATTCTCTTTTAGATACAATAACATAATACAATAATGTTTTTCCTTATAACATTTATGCGTATAATGGTTTTCTTTTCTTCTGACGTGTGCAGTTTTACTTTCTCCGCATTGCTTTCCGCCTTTAGGGCGGTGAGTTGCGGGAATCGTTAGCACGCAGGACATTTCATCTGTCTTCACGTTCTTCAAATTCCGCCAAGACCGACCTTGCCCTGCATCTGTTCGGACTCAATACCATAAGTACTATTCGAATTCGGGGGTCGACCTAATCGACTTAATTCTTCCTCAACCTGCTGGTCTTCTGCCAAAAATTGAAACCAATATCATCATTAACTGACATTTTACTGTCAAATCCATCGCCACAGTCCGTAATTGTTCAAACATTTCAATTTTAAGGTCAGTCATTTTCGTTATTCCAATTTTTACGATTTTCGTTCTACATTATTCTCATTCATTTATGTTATTGTTATTCTGTCCTGGGTTTCAATGTCAGTAATCTGGAAGTTCTCTCCGATTTAACTTTATATTGTCTTATCATTTCTATTCATTGTTTTCTATGTATCATATCTATCATTGTAGTTTGCGTTTCCCTGTTTCCGCATATTATTTCTTGACTTTGTGTTTACATTGGGTTTCCAGTCCGCATTTGTTCTTTTGATTATTTTGTGTTTTACATTTTGTCGCCTTAAGATAGCGTATCCACCAGGTATATCGCTTATCTTTTATCCATTTTACTCATTCGTCTGCGGTCATGCTAGAGCACGGCAAAACGCTGAAGGTTAGTTTTAATCTAACGAATCAACATTAGTAGTTGTTTTTAACTATAGAAACACACACACACACACACACACACACACACACACACACACACACACACACACACACACACACACACACACACACACACACACATATATATAGTTAGAATTTACAACATAGACAAAAGACAAAAGACGAAGACGGGTGTCTAAACAACAAACATATATATTAGTTTAACGCTCGGGAAGTGAGGAAGTCTTTTACATTTCGAACCTACGCTCTTCGACAGAAAGGAACACAGAAATAAACAGAGAGAGAAAATAGAAAAAGGTATAGTGGCTAGCGATCTATCATTATTTACCAAGTAAATAATGTTAGGAAAACAAAATTGTCGATTCAACAGGCAGGAAGATTGGAAATCCACCTCGATATTCTCCACCACCACCACCAACCATTGTCTCCACCATCGCAACCACTCTTAATAGCAACAGAATTAAAAATCATGTACCCGTAATTAACAAATCTGAAGGTACAGTTTTAAGCAATTTCCGTATCCCAGTGATACGGAAAAATGGTACAAAATGTCCCAAGAACTCTAAAATATTGAAATGCCTTCTTAAGAGTCCTGGATGAAACTGATCATATCTGCTTACCGCCAAGGAAACCCTTGTAATGATATAGTATAGGGTGTGCATGCGTGTGTATGTGTATGTATGTGTATTAGTAGAGACAACATGAATGTCATCTAATACTACGACGCCATATCCGCCCCATTGTTTTCTCTATCATGTTTTTTTTTATGTAATCATAGACTTTACGTTTAGGATGATACAGTGGTTATTTCTGATAAGATACTCGCCAATTAAATGTTTCTCTGTCACAGATTTCATTGTACAACGAATAATAAATTCATCCAAACCAGAATTATTCTATTTCTATTGGAATGCATTCGTTTATTTGTCCATAATCATTACTTCATCTGTATCCTCATCAAAATCTAAGAATTAATATTGATTAGACTTGATTATGTTATTGCATCATAACACATTTCAAACATGAATGACATTATTTTTTTCAGTAGTAATACAACTTTCGTATTTGTCCGAATTATGAATGTCAGCATAGTTTTGGATTCTTCTTTTCGAAGTCTTTAATTTTTTCTTTCATTACGCAAAATGTAGAACAATCTGAAATAAAAAGCCATCAAATATCAACTAATGCTAAGGTAAGGGGACATTAACGATTCCACTAAAACTGAAAACTCTCAAAGAAAATATTAGACTTTAATTCTTGTAGATATTGTGCAATTTACAAGCGAGAACAACATTGTAATACTTTCCCTATTATTCAAATAGTGTTCCCTTGCTGTTGGTAGGTAGATGAACATCCTCAACATTATCCAGGGAAATACCAATCTGCTAATTTGCGCAGCACTTTGGCTTCCCATATCCATCTATCGTCCCGACCAACGCCTTGTGAATGAACTTGGCAGACGGAAACTGTGCGAAAGCCAGTCGCATAAACGTGTGCGTTTGTGCTTGTGTTTGTTCTCCACCACAGCTTAACAACTAGTGTTGGCTTATTTACCTCCTCTCGGAGGGGAAAGAGACCGATAGCATAAGTGGTAAACTAAAAAAAGTAGTATCGCGGTCAATTTGTTCAACTAAACTTATTGAGGCGGTGCCATAGCACGGCCACACTCTAGTACAAGAAACAGATAAAAAGCTAAAGGACAAGAAGATTTCAGAGACTGTGTGTAGAGTAGAAAATGAATATTATGTTGTCAAGTACTTGCAGAATTTTAAATTTTGATTTTAAATTATGTATTTTCAAATTAATTTTCGTTAAATTACTTTGACTTTATATATCATTTTCAAGCGCGTGTTTCCATCTCTTTAATCATGTTACTCTTTTCTTCTTTTTGAATAATTGGGCCATTTTTTTCCGGAACGTTGAGTACAACACGGCATGGACAAAAAGCAAATTCGCGCAATTTTCTTTTTCCAGTTCAAGCTGGGCCGAAAAGCTGCTGAAACAGCTCACGATATCAACGATGCGTTTGGCCCAGGAACCACTAATGAACGTACAGCACAATGGTGGTTTAAGAAATTTCGTAGCGATGACGAGAGTCTTGAAGATGATAAGCGTAGTGGTCAGCCATCGGATGTTGACAACGATCAACTATGAGCTTTAGTCGAAGCCAATCCACAAGAGCTTGCTTCTGAATTAGACGTATACGACAATTTCCAACTACTTGAAAGAAATTGGAAAAAAATAATAATTGAGAAAT
>NC_068987.1:92707910-92716989 GCF_001194135.2 Octopus bimaculoides
GACCGGAGTTTGACTTGCGATGAAAAGTGGATTCTTTATGACAACCAGCGACGTTCAGCTCAGTAGTTGGGACACTGACGAATCTCCACGGCACTTCCCAAAGCCAAAGTTGCACCAAAACAAGGTCATGGTGACTGTTTGGTGGTCTGCGGCCGGTCTCATCCATCACAGCATTTTGGATCCAGGCGAAACCATTACGGTGGAGAAGTAGTGTCAGCAAATGGATGAAATGCATGAGAAACTCCGACAACAACAGCCAGCATTGGTCAATAGAAAAGGACAAAATTTTCTCCACGACAACGCTCGGCCGCCCGTTGCACAACTGACCCTGCAAAACTTCAACAAATTGAGCTACAAAACTCTGCCTCATCCAACATACTTACCAGACCTCTGGCCAACCGTATACCACGTTTTCAAGCATCTCGACAACTTCCTGCGTGAGAAATGCTTCAAACACCAAGAGGATGCTAAACACGCCTTCAACGACTTCATCGCAACCAGAACGCATGATTCTTACGCTACTGGCATAAATAAACTTGTTTCGCGTTGGCAAAAGTATGTTGATTCTGATGGTGTTTATATCGATTAATTAAGGTTTGTTTGAGCCGAGATATGTGCATCTGAATTTAAAGGTTAAATACCACAAGAACTTTCTTGACAATCTAATATGTGGAACGTGAATGAGAAGAGGAGATTTTAAAATATAGAAATGGTGATACTATTCGCATTACAATGAAATATACTTAAAATTTATAGAAATCTGACGAACTTATTTGCAGCAAATGGTCGTAGAACTAATGTTTCCATGTGAAATAAAACCGTTTCCAGATTTGCGAACATTTCTTCAAGTTTTTCGTAGACTCAATCTCTGGTTAGGTTCATTGGATACAGTTGTCTAATCAGAGGAAAAGGCTCGAAAGCGTTACCGAAAACCATATTGTTTGTTGCTTTCAAGTTTAAATGGCAATGACATCCCCAAACCCAGAAGGGATAAATTATGTGGTCGATATAATCAACTTTTTTATCCTCAAATTTCAAGGATTGTGCCTTTGGTTGAATAAGTTTCTTAGTTCTCTTGATCTTTCTCTTTCTCTCTCTCTCTCTCTCTCTCTCTCTTTCTCTCTCTCTCTCCACACACGCACGCGCACGATAATCAATTAATATTAGGTTGTTTCACACGATATGTCGTATTTGAAAGGTAACAATAAAATATTTCAGAAGTGTTAGAGAACTGATGTATTTAATCAAAGTATGATCCTTGTTCATTTAGGACGTTTACCCAACGTTTCTCTATGTTATATATTCCATCGTTAAAAAAATATTCCCCTTTTGCTTTAATAAACTATCCGAATTCTTCAATTACTTCTTCTCTATTTTAAGACTGTGTTTTATTGCTTATGAAAAGCTCAAAATGCTTCAATAAGTGATGATCAGTAGGAGAAATATCAGCGGTATAGGGAGGATGTTGCAAAATCTCATAATCCAGGCTTTGCAAATTTTGGACCGTAGCTTGAGGAGTGTGAGGACGTGCATTGTCGTGGAGCAAAATTGGGCCGTCTCTATTCACTAGTCTCGGTTGCTTCTTTTTTCAAATTGTCATGCATACAATTGATTTCCTAGCAATATGATGTTGCTGTTACTGTTATTCCTTGTGGCAAAAATGAATAACTCCCTTCGCAGACTACCATAATCTTAGGGTGCAGTGGTGGGTTTGGGTAGTGTTTATGTACTATCCTACATCTAATCACTGTCCTGTTCTCCTGATGTTTTAAAACTAATGATTTAATGCAAAAATGGTATTTGTCCAGTCAAGAAAGCCATCAGAAGCTCACTTCGAGGCTTCTGTTTTTTTTTTAATCTCGTTCAGTTGATGTGGAACAAACCTATCTGTTTTCTTGACGTTTCCCTTTTTTTACAGGTGTCCAAAAACAATTGTGCAAGATGTTTGGAGTTCTGATGAAGGTTTCTGAACCTACGTTCTCGGATTTTGTTCAACCAAAGCATTTAATCCATCATGCTGAATAACTGATTTTGGCCTACCCATTGGTTTATTTTCAAGGCTATCATCTCCTGAACGAAAGCTTTGGAACCATCTCTTAACAGTTCTGGTGTCTACAAAACCATTACCAAAGGCCTGCTTGATATTCCGTAGAGCTTCTGCGGCAGAGTGACCTGGTTTGTATTCATAAGAGAAAATCACTCAACATAGTTTGGTTGTTATCATTTTCATAAGGTCTGTGGGTACGAATGTTGTATACCAATATTGTTGGGAAAATAAAAAAAAGTCAAGATTAAATGTAAGGTATACATACGCCGTTTCATCTTCTACAGTCCAAGGAAATATTTTAGTTCAGGATTTAATCAATACACAAGTGTATATTTACAATATATTCTCTTACCGTAAACAAAGAAATTCATATACCAGCGATTTTCTTGGAGATAGCATGTCTTAATCAGACATAATCCATTTTCTTTAGCACTCCATTTCATTGTTTCGCAGATACATTTGCCTTTATAATGACAGCCAGTACAATTATTTCCTGCAGCGTTTCCTATAAGAAATGAAAAAAGAAAATATGAGTAAGCATTGCTTAAATTTCTCACCTGAATATTTATCCTGAAATGTTTTATACGTCGCCACCTTTAAGATATTCATAAAATCTACGACATTAAATATATATATATATTCGGTATAAATAATATACTCCGTCACTGGGTTCATGTGTGTAGATTATGGCCCTTCACAGGCTGCAAACATTGTATCTAGGACCCATTATGTGTGTGTATGCCACACGTTCAGCGATATCCTGCGAGCTATAGGTACCAACTCTGCAGCAATAAACGGGAACTTGAGTTACAAAGTAAATAACGCAAACAGGAATATACAGAGGGTATCAGTAAAGATACGTATTATTTAGTTCTTTAAATAAAATCACTCATTTTTGTACACGCCATCTCTGAACACTTACATCAATTTAGCCAAGCCATTTCACTTTACCTCATACGACTAATGGCAGCCTGGTAAAATATGTACGCTGAAAATCTGCTAACTGAAGCGTAGCTTCGTTGAAAAGTAGCGCCTTTTTTCGTGAAAGAACAATTGTGTAGTTCTCAGCAGATCAAGACCGTCCCCTTCTATCAGTCTACTCAACAATAACAGCAACAACAATAACAACAACAACAACAACTGCAGCAGCAGCCGCAGCAGTGACGAAATAAGAGGAAAAGAAATATGAGCAACAATATACGCCCTCTAATACACTACAGCCTACGATATATCACTACTTCTCGGAGCTGGTGGCTTTAGTCCTCTTTTACGCAGCTACCATTTTTAGTTCAATGAATAGATAAGTCAATCGCTTTAGATCAGTTTTGCTGGAGCTGCTCTGAGACTACACACACCTACGCATAGGCACGCAGCATACACACAAACTCACTCGCACAAATTTTGAAGTGACAGATCAATATGGCGATCTAGAGCCTAAATATAACTTTCTAAAGATATCTAAAAGCACGTTTTTGTTTAAAAAATATTTGTCTGTAGCAGAACATATCTGAACATAACTACAGAAAACGAGAAGAGACCCAACGAAATAGTCTCGAAGTGAACACCCAACCTCCTGGATATAACAGCGAAATCTCACTCCAAATAAACTGCATATTAATGAGTGAGGTGTTAGATACTGTTGTACCAGAGAACTGAGAAAACGGAAGTAGTGGTCATGGTAGGAATGGCTTCAAGTATATTCATTTATTCAGAACTGAAATTTGAAAACCAACTAAATGATTGAAATAATAAAATCTGCCAGGAAATTGATGTTTCATTTATATCTGAGTGACATCTTCTAGTAGAAACTATCAAATTCTCCTGAAATCATGGATTACGTTTTCTTAGATACAATATTATTTAAATGGCGCCCAGGCCCTTACGAAGCGGAGGATTGTAAATTCGAATGAGGTGTTTCATAACATACCATTTACAAATGATAACATCGCAAAGTTGATTAACAGAGGTATTCCAGTTGTACACATCTGAAAGTAAAAATGCAGCACCAAATGATTTCATACATAATAAAATAACAAATTACTGAGTTGTTATATAAAGACGAAACATGTCCACGCTCAGTAAGTTACATGTCTTAACAGAAAGATATAAGTTTTATCATTTCGCTTTCAACGTCATCGAAATAGTTTCTAATCGTGTATCATGTGTGAAATGTTGCGTCCTTCAATAAAATATTATATCGCATCTATGAAAAGAAATATTATATTTGAGTTTCTAGAGAAAGAGTAATACATTTAAAAAGTCAATGAAATGTAATTTTAGCTCATGAAATCTAATCCCATCGTAACAGAACACATCATTGTTTGCGCTAAATTAAGCCAATTATAATTTAGAAGACCTACAATCATAAGTGCCCCAGGCACACTGCACTGTATGTTATAAAATCACACAACATCAATGCCTACATTTTGTAATTCGTTGATGTTCTAATTTATCCTCATCATAACAAAACAAATTTAAGAACAAAACTTTTACAATTGTGATGACCATGTATTTTATTTTCACAGAACGTATCCTGAGCTACAGTAACCAATGTTACAATTCTTTATTGTCTTTTTTATTTCATAGTTAAGATTGATGAGGTCCACATACAAAACGATTTGATTCAGCCACGATCATCCAAGTTTACCTTATCTATTGTACCTTTCCCATTTCATATCGTAATGTATTGACAAATGAGATGTTTTTTTTTCTTTCTGACAGGTAGGGTAGGATTGTAGAGATTTTGTTTTCAATTCGTCAAATTTTAAGCCTAAGAATGATCTCAATAAGAAAAGATATGTTTAAACCGATCCAACATTGACTTTACCAGTTAATTTTCAGGTGATAATTCCAGGATTGCATTATCCAATGTTTACGTTTTAATGTTCGTATATTTTGCTTTGATTGGAATTCGATTCCTTTTGCGCTCACTTTCATCGACCATAGAGCACCACCCTTTGCAGTTTCATATTTAAAAAAATATGAAAGTGATAAAGATTGGTAAGAATGATTTTTTATTTTAATATCAGATACCCGATACATGTGTATTTAAAATATTTGTAAGCCAACCTTAAAATATATCATTTCCATCCATCTTTTTTCCGAATGTATATCAATTTAATGTTGTCGTTCATCTTCTCTAACCCTGAATGGGTAGACAAGATTAGAGACAATCCAATATCAGGGATAATCCAAACCGGTGCATATGTTATAGAAATATAGTTTTAAAAAGATTGCTTGCACTTTCCAAGGCATCTTATTCAGATATTAAGACTGTAACGTCTGATTTTGATGGATATTTGACTGATACTTCCATTTGGACAACCAGCATTGTGATTGGTAGCTTATAACCTCTTCATATTGTTCACGTAGTAATTTATTGGCAATACTTGACCAAACAAATTTGCTTTTAAAGTTAATTTTTCGTGGTGACAAAGCAATGCATTTTTCAAAGACACCTCTATTTACCCTGGGATCATAGAAATGTGTCTAGAGAGTTTCCATCTAGAGTGAATGATTAGGAAAACTAACTTATTGCAGAGCAGCTAAGGTTGCTCATATAGCACGTCTCCCCTGCCCACGCTGCAGATGCTGTCAGAGGGAGAAGCAACGACTGATATAACGTGGAACCATTGTATTTGCAAGTAAAGTTATAACTTAAAGAGTTCCTTACCATCAGACATTATATTCAGTACTCTGCAAATTCCATCAACATCCCTAAAATTATTTATCCACCTGAGAAACATCAGCACAAAGATAAACAACGCTTTCGTATCTCTCCTAATCTTTTTTCTTTTATAATATATTACGATACATAATTTGTGGTACATTTGCTTGCTATTTGTAGTAGGTTAAGCCGACCAGCGGATGATCTATTGCATGGTGGTCATAATATATTGAGTTGGAAACATGGAATGTCTGGCTGTTTTTGTCCAAGTCAGTCCATGATTGATCAGACTATATTCAAATGCATTCGGCCCATGATTATTCAGCTATTTTTTTACGCAGATGAAAGACTGTGTTAATATTTATTACTTTTCTATAAGACGATACAGTGTGATGTGTACTTGATTTTGTTGCTAATTCTTGCAGTTCCAATATCTACGTATTTGTGAAAAATCAAGAATGTACGATGAACGTCGATATCCATATATCATTGATCTAAGGAAACTACATATTACATTACTAGATAATAAGAGTTTCCATACACACATAAAGGAAAACAACTCTACACGAAACAATGATATATCTCCTACATGACCCTCTGTCTATTTGAAATAGCAGCCAATAAAATCGTTTTACAAGAAGCATCAATTAAAAATACAATATATGATGTAGATTATATTCCGAAAATATGAGGGAAGACGACTGTCGTCATAATTTCATTCTGTTATGAACGGGGCTAAACATTAACGATAACAACAAAAACTACCTAACGATTTCCCATGTATGTTGTCGCCATTTCGTATTTTATAAAGCTGCAATGCGTTCAGTGTAGAAAGATATAAGTGTCAGAATGAAATCAAGGATATCGAATAGAATAACACAGACGAGTTTGTAAGTGTAAATAAAAGTTATACAATACAACGAAGAACGGAAACATTGAACAGTTAAGAACAGCTTAGAGAAGGCAGGTAAATAATAATACACAAAATTAATGTTGGAAATAACTTAATATCTAAGATTAAACTTAACTGTCCAGACATTACGTCATACATAAGCACAATTAATTGGGTTTTGAAGAGACTTATAGGTTCTATATTTTATTTTTAATAAACCAAATAGACAAGGAACATTTAAAAAGGAATAGTGAATGAAAATCAATCTAATATTAAAGCAAATGTCATACCATAAATATACTTTGGGCTGGAGGGTTTCTGATGGCCGATGTGCACAATATATCAACAGAAATAATAACACGTATTTGACAGTGACACCATCTAGTTAGGAAATCTCGGTATGGTGCCACGATCTATAGAGAATACTATACTATCCAATGTAACCAAGAGCATATATCAGAACCTTAAAATACAAGTAATCATCAAACATTTAAATCGGAAATATATAAAAGGACGGGATATATGGAGCAGGCGGTTTTTAAAGTAGTTCTCTTTTAACTTAAACAACAACAACAGCATAATAACGTTAACTCAATTATTATTGAAGGGGGCGGGCTGGCAGAATTACTAGAACGCTGAACGAAATGCTTAGCGGTATTTCGCCCGTCACTCCGTTCTGAGTTCAAATTCAACCGATGCTGAGTGTGCCTTTCATTCTTTCGTGGTCTATTAATTAAGTACCACTTTCGCACGGGACCGATGTAATCGACTTCTCTCCTCTTCCAAAATTGCTCCTTGTGGCATTCAAACCCTTATTATAACTATTATTATTATTATTATTTTATTTTATGTTTGACTTTTGCTTTGCATTTCTACAAGTTGGATCCAAGTCTCACCCAGAGACCTCATGAGACAAAAAGTTAGAAGTTAATGTAGGTGTTATGCCTAGGGTACCATATTTCGATTTGCACATAGTGTTTATTATTATTATTATTATTATTATTATTATTATTATTATTATTATTATTATTATTATTATTATTATTATGTCGTATATATAGTCTAAATCAAAAACAATTTGTGAAATATCATTCGACAGCACTTAAACTTACCTTGCACGAGTTAAAGTTGGCTGTTTCATTAATGCAGAACCTAAAAATCTATCAAGATTCACACATCACATGGCAAAGTAAGATATTTAGCAGCTGGTGACTATAACTACGTTATGTCATGTTTTATAGTTGTTGCCATTCCGTGTTATTAAGTTAACGTTTACAAACCAATTACCAAATGTCAAACTAATAATTTGTTACCGTATTATTATCTAACAGGAGATATTAAATATCGCACAAAATGTACATTCACTATAATAAATAGCATCAATTAAAGCGTTCCTGAAGAAGAAGGCATTCCGTGGGGACTGGATTGGCTAGAAAATGGCATCATGTTTCGTTAAATACAAGTAAGCATCTGAAAACAAATGAACATATTGAAACATATAGTCAAGGTTCTTTCACTCAACGCTAAATAGCATCAAGATCAATATTGCGACAACCATTCATCGATTGTCACGTAATGGTGAAGAATCCTTAAAAAGAAAGAACCTCTATTTGTTGAATTATCTCCAAGATCACATACTACTCTCTTAAAACTGGACAATTTGTGTATAGAATGGAATGAGGTTTAGTGACGTATGGATATGAGATGTGGAGAGCGTGTCTTACATAGATGATAATGAATCAATAATAGCGCTGGTGCTGTACGTTTGAAGCTAAAATGCTTGAGTAAACTTTTACTGAGATGGTGGATCTGATTCTGGCCAAAGAATTTGCGGACTCTAAAGACGGCTAACAGTGACCTATGGAATAATGTATTTAAAATCATTTGGACAATGATTTTGGCTGACAGGAAGAGCTGTAAAATTTGTGATGTTGATAGAATCGTTACATATTATACCATGTACGTGTAATTTCAGTGACATTCACTGGAGTGGTTTTGAACCGGCTTTGACCAACGAGTTCACCACGTCCCTTGTGAACGGTGACCTCATCCCACGTTCACACGCAGTGTAGTAAGAGACTCATATTACAGGATAAGGATTTTTAATTAACTAAACTGCTCAGATACCTCAGTGGTTGTCTACATTTGAAGCTTCCTTGATTATACTCATGTTCTTATCTACATTAAAATCTGTAAATTGTTTATCATAGGTGACTCTACTACTATGTAAAAGAATTCTGTGCAAGACCATATCATTATGGTTTTGAAATGTAACTCTGCAAAGATTTTAATCTTTCGTCTTTTGTTTTGTTTTAAATTTTCACTAAATACATACATACATACATACATACATATATATATATATGGGAGAATATACGAAAAAACAACAACAGACGAGGACAGGTGGTGTAAATAACAAAAGGATGTATTAGTATGACACTCGGGAATATATATATATATATATATATATATA
>NC_068987.1:92717285-92721420 GCF_001194135.2 Octopus bimaculoides
CACACACATATATATATGTATATATATATATATATATATATATATATGTGAGATAGAATGTTAACGATATACCACAGAAAGAGGTAGCGAAAAATATGGTTGAGAATACGAAAATGCAATCTTAGATAATTCAGAAGTTCATTATCACAATGAAATCATTTGAAAATAAAAGAATACTTAAAAGCAGAGTATCAGAGTGAAATTATTTTAAAATTCATAACGCATTCCCAAATATGATATATCATCGATATACATTGCTACTATGATATTATTTCAATACCACATTCTCCAAAGTACATTTTCATATCGAACCATTTCAAAATGCATTATTAAACACTCCAAAGCGCCTGACATCATGAATTCATAATTAAACACTCCAAAGTGTATAATTTTCAAACTGATTTCCCGTCTCATATTAGATATTAATCACTATACACCTTTGTAATAGCTAACCACTATTTTAAGTTTAAAACAAAGTGTGTCTACCGGAAATAGCTTCCTCATAGCGTCACGAGGTAACAATTGCTTTGATAATATTGTGTCCGGTAGTAAAAGTTGCGAGGTGGAAGCAAATTTAGGCAGTTGTGAAACATGTTCAGTGGCATTTCTTCTGCTTGTTAATCTTCTAATCATAAAATTCTCTCAAAAGCTCACCTTCGCTTTTCATCTTTTTGTTTTTGATAAAATAAGGTCCAAGTTAAGTTTGGGTTCACTGTGGTCATGTAGCGCCTCCCATGAGTTTCTGGCTTTGCGCCTATGTTAGAAATATGCACATTAATCGACAAAAGTTAAGTAACGGTGGTAGAAATTTTCTTATTTTAACTTTTCAAAATGCTATGGATAAACATATTTTATTGATATTGACGAATAAATTATTTAGAAAAGTTGACTTATATATACTTTGTGGTTCTATCATATTTTTTGCAGGTAACTATAAATAGGAAATGTTAATCGGATGCGAAGTTCTCACACGTCGCTCCAACTGCTCGCTGTTTCGAATATATATATATATATATACAGAAATACACACACACACACACACACACACACATATATATATATATATATGTATATATATGTACGTATAAATGTGTGTTTGTGTGTGTGTATGCATATATCCGTGTGTGTGTGTGTGTGTGTGCGTGTATGTCTTTGTGTCTGTGTTTCTTCCTCCATCGCCGCTCGACAACCAGTGTTGCGTTTACGTCTCCGTAATTTGGTTGTTCGGCAACATAAACCGTGAGTATAAGTACTCGGCTTTAAAGAAATAAGTCCTAGAGTCGGGGTTTTCCCACGAAAACCCTACAAGACGGTGCTCCAGCATGGCTGCTGTCAAATGACTGACACAGATAGAAGAGTAAAATAAAAATAAAAGTTACACACACACACGCGTATATTTATGATGATATTGTTTTTTATTTAAGCACGAGGCTAGCAATTTTAGGTGGAGAATATTTGACGACACCCACAAGGAAATTTGATCTCGGCAGCAGTTGAAATCAGGATATAAAAAAATAGCAGTAAATAATGTGTGATATTTTGCTCGTCTCCGTAATGATGCTGCCAATCCATTGAAGTGAATCGTTTCTAATATCATTGAAAAAATCGCAATGTTTCAAAGATGAGATTTGATCCATCTCTATCAGAAGTAAAAAAAAATAAATGTAAACATAGTTTAATTTTTTTAAGATGTGAAAACAAAAAAGGAAACACAAATTAGATTCAAACCGCGTACAACAACGCATATCAGTCATAGTTATCATTCTGTCAAATAATAATTTAAACCTTATTATATATATGTATATATATATCCGGATAAATGTATTTCTTTTAAACTAAACTCAGATTACTCTAACTTTATTCCTAATACTATTTCAAATATGTTCATGCACGTGTGTAGTTGTGTGTGTATTAAACCATGATTGACGAGTGTGTCAATGATCGTACGTGCATATATGCTTCTGTGCACGTATGTGTATGAGCGAGTGATCAGTATATCTGTTTTGATTTGCTAGGAGATTTCTCTCTCTCTCTCTCCCCTCTATCTCACTATATTTATATTAATATTCTTTCAAATTTATACATCTCAAATTTATACATCTCAAACCTTTAAATCTGTTGATGTCAAACCCAGGTCATACCCTGCAAACAAATCATTGAGCTGTTTGTCAAATTTGTACTGCTTCGGGTCGAGTTCAATTGTTAAGGTTTTTATTTCTTTTGCCAAACCAAGGGAGGCTAATTTAATTAAGTTTTCATATTATTGCCTTATCCTTCGTTTTTTTATTTTGTTTGTTTTTCTTCCTCTTAGTTTTTGCTATATGTTCTTTTATGTTATTTTTCTTTTGTCTGCTTGTTTGAATGTCTGATAGGGATTTTTGGCTCGACTTCAATTGATCAAGGATTATTTTGTTGTACTTCTGCGTTTTATTTCCAGTTATAAACAAATAATAAATAATATGTCAGAATTTTGATTTTACCAACAGCATGATTTTTATTATTAGTAAAAGTAGTTTTGTTGTCATGTATTGAAAAGTAAGAATCGTTGCTCCTAGCGGGCAGCCGGTGCACAGAATTATTATTATTACTACTATTATTATTATTAATTTTATCATAGAGTATTCTTGATCATTGCGTGCTTTCACGGCACTAACAAGCAAATGTTTAAATGCCTTGTGTCCCCGCAGTAAAACTTTTGCTCTAAGTTCTAATCTATTGAAGTAAATCTGGTATCTCATACCAAGTCAATCATAGTGTAATTTACTGTTGCGTCTCCAAGTTCGTAATTCCTAGAGTTGAGTATCTGAGTTTGTCAGCAAATTTATTAATCCTTTCATTGTTTCTAAGATGCCTTTATAACTGGAAGAAACATTCATTTGTTTTACAACGAAAACAATTATGATAATGATGATGATGATGATTTTGATGATGATGATGATGATGATGATGACGATGATGATGATGATGATAATGGTCATCATCATAATCCTTTCTACTTTAGGCACAAGGCATGAAATTGTTTAGGAGGGAGCTTGTCAATTAGATCGACGCCAGTGTTTAACTGGTATTTTCAAATCATTCACTAAATGTCATAACATCAGAAATGCAATGTAAAAGCATTTCACAAGTATTTATTGAAACTTCGTATCTTAGAGTCAACAGGAAATACTTACGGAAGTAAACAATGTAAATATTTCTTAAAAGTTGCAGGAAGTGCTGTGATTCATGATATCTTCTAATTTGTTGGTACTGTATAATAAATGTTAAACTTTTTTGAAGTACTTTTTTCGTTCGTGCACTTTATTAACCAAACCAAATATCTCATTTGCCTCTATTATCACCTGACCCCTCACCGCTTACCCGTGATATATATATATATATCACAATCATCATTTAAATTTCGTTGTCCATGGTGGCATGGGCTGGAGGATTTGACTGGGCTAGCACACTGGAAGGCTGCACTAAATTCCAGTCTGATTTGGCATGGTTTTCTACGGCTGGGTGCCCTTCCTAACGCCAACCACTCCGAGTGTAATGAGTGTTTTTACGAGTCACTGGCACGGGTGCTATTTGCATGACGCTGGGGGTGCGTTTACGTGTATATTTGCATGACACCTGTATCTACCGTGACTGCGATTCTGCTCGGTGTGATGGGTCTTCTTCCCTAGCACGACATAATGCCAAATATCTCAATCATTGCCTTTGTGAAACCCAACATTCCCAAAGAACTCAGCCACTTTGCCTCGTGAGGTCCAACACTCGAAAGTAACTCAGCCACTTTGACTCCATGCATATACTATAAGAGAAGGCTTAAAAGCGATGAACCTGTCGAAAATGAGGGAGTATTGCTTTCTATGTGCGTGATTTATGGGAGGAAATGGGTGAGTCGTGTAGGCCTCGTCAGTCAACAGTAAACTCACAGGAATCAACCCATTGTAAATAGTGATACTGCTATTGTTCACAACAAAACATTTGCAAACTGTCTAAAGGTGAGTTGAAAGAGTTCATACTGTGGTCCTTGTTCCTTCTGCCAGTCAGCACAGCTGTGCATTACGCAATAGGATGTGCAAATCGTTGGTCGGCCTGAAGAACCTTAAAAGGGCGTCAGTGATTCTTTCTAGCAATGGCTTTGCTC
>NC_068987.1:92721430-92723477 GCF_001194135.2 Octopus bimaculoides
AGTGATTCTTTCTAGCAATGGCTTTGCTCGTATACGAGAAAGCACCTAAGATATATATGTCCATGTATACATACATATATTTATATATTCATATACTATGTATATATGCATATATGGGTATCAAAACTACTGCAAGTAATCCTAATCATATTGTAACTATTGTAGCAATAATTTTTAATCCACCAATTTTAACATCATACCAATGACATATATATATATATATATATATATATATATATATATATATATATATATATATAGTTGATGATAACAGTAATGACCAATAGAAACATACTCATCATCATCACTATGAATAAGCATTCTTGTTATGGTGTTATAATTAATGGATATATATATATGTGGAGGCGCAATGGCCCAGTGGTTAGGGCAGCGGACACGCGGTCATACGATCGAGGCTTCGATTCCCAGACCGGGTATTGTGAGTGTTTATTGAGCGAAAACACCTAAAGCTCCACGAGGCTCCGGCAGGGGATGGTGGCGAACCCTGCTGTACTCTTCCACCACAACTCTCTCTCACTCTTACTTCCTGTTGTACCTCTAATTCAAAGGATCAGCCTTGTCGCACTTTGTCACGCTGAATATCCCCGAGAACTACGTTAAGGGTACACGTATCTGTGGAGTGCTCAGCCACTTGCACGTTAATTTTACGAGCAGGCTGTTCCATTGATCGGATCAACTGGAACCCTCGACGTCGTAAGCGACGGAGTGCTAACAAACAATATATATATATATCTATCTTGGTCGGTCATACGTATGGTAGTGTCCCTAGAGATATCACCTGCCGCCAAGCGGCTGCATTTATTGTTTGGTGAAGGTCTCAATTTTGCAACAGATTCAAAATAAATCTGCTGAATAAGTATCTGTAAAGTCTGATTTGATAAACACTATTAACCAGCATGGCGCCAAGAACAGTGTTTGATCAACACAGAGTACAGGCAGTAATGTCGATTTCACACAGTTATAGAACAGAAATGGCTATTTACGTATACAATATACACGCGCACTCGTATATACACACCGCACATCCTTTCTGTCACCATCAGCCGTTTGTCCTCCAGCCTGATAACATTGGAATGTAAAACAACCAGATGTCAGTCATCTCTTACATGAAACTGTTCGGCTGTCTTCTCTCTATCTCGTAACGCTAACGAAATTTCTAAACACCAGTAAACAAGAATTACTGTGGACTAAAACCGCAAATCCCTATCATTAAAACTCTGCGCCATCGAAGTTTTGACCAACATAAATTGAATAACAGAAATCAAAGAGAAGGAAAGAATAATAGTCAAATAAATCACTCATCTCCATCGAATGATATTCTAATTTTTACTCTCTTCATGTTGTTGCTGTGCTCACTGAAGCTGCTACTGCTGCTGCTGCTGCTGCTACTAGTACTACTACCACTACTACTACTACTACTACTACTACTACTACTACTACTACTACTACTACTACTACTACTGCCTATGCTGCTGCTGCTACTAATACTAATCTTACAAAAATACATTAAGAATATAAAACGATAAGAACAATACAGAAGGAATATAAATAAAAACGGTTGAATAACAATAAATATACTAAGTTCATTCGTTCATTAGCCACAGGAGTTTAACGTGAATAGAAAAAAAGGGAGTCAAATAAATGCTAAACAAATATGTTACAACGAGTGCTGGAGTAGGGTACTGAAATTACAAGAAGAGGTAGTTTGGTGCGAAATACTGTGTTTTAATTGAAGTAATAAAAAAAACTTTATAAGCTGCAGATATTTAAATGGGGTAAATAGAATAAAGTACGATAAAACATTCATAACTAAAATAAGATATAATTTGTAAGAAATAAGATACGGATATATTTTGGTTCTTGTGTACACATGTACGGGTGGCATGTGGAAGGATGTAACTATTTTAGTTTACAGCATCCTACATCCGTGTCGCCAGGCAGTATTCGAATTGTACTCTCGTACAGCGAAAGTCGCTGTTCATACCTTTTCAATCTTTTGGTATGGAAAGCAAAAGCGTCTTATATA
>NC_068987.1:92723793-92725278 GCF_001194135.2 Octopus bimaculoides
CTTGTAACTTCATATTTTTTGGCCAATGAATTCTTGTATCTCTGTATTCTAACACAAATTTTCTGTATTTCGACCACAAAGCTATTATTACAACTCCGAAATAATCATGCATCATTTTGTCCATTAGTTAGGCGGCGAGCTGGCAGAATCTTTAAGGATGCCGGGTGAAATGCTTAGCGGTATTTCGTCTCTGCGAAGTTGTTGCGTGGATTTATCTTGATATGTCTACTGAATTGTTGTTTGAATTGTTGCCGTTGTTGATTCGTCAATTGTTGTTTTGCCTCCCATTGTGGGAGGCTGGAGGTTGTGCCGGAGGTGGACCCGAGCTGTGCGGCTGCAGCGGGTAGGGAGGGGATGGACGCGCGAGAGTTGGGGGTCCATAAGTTTGGAGTGGGGCATGGAAGGATGAAGGAGAGTGGGAGGTTGATCGCGGGGGAGGAAGCACTTTGAAGCTAGCACCGCCTGAAAAGCTATCGGCCAACGTGTAAAAAAGAACGGTTGTATTTAAAATCATGAAGGCAGCCACAGGAAAGATAGAGATTGCACCAATAGAGGCCATACAGGAATGTGTTAAGAATATAAAAAGATTTACGCGCTTCACAACGGAGGAGGAAGCAATAAGGCACTCCACAGTGGCAATAAGGACAGTGGAATGGGTGCTCTTGCTTTCGTACTGCGGTAAACGTTTGGCCAAGGTGCGAGTAGGTAAGGTGCCACCCGAATTGAAAGAAGAATTGCTGATGACAGCCATAACATATAATATGAAAACGGGAAGATTCTGAAGGCTACGAGGACCAACAAAATGAACTACTGGGGATATGGTATCGAATTAACAATTCAGGCAACAACGAAGGACTTGAATACTGTGGTGGATGGGATTATGCTGCCAGAAGATGTGAGATTGAGAGTTACGGTGGAGGGTAGGCCGCAAGTGTGTTTCACATGTGGAAGAAGAGGCCACATGAAGGCATGGTGCACCCAAAGAAAGCCACAAACGGAACAGGAGGAGAGACATGAGAGTGTGGACCAGGCAGTGTAGGACAAGGCAACAGAAAAAGAAAGAGAAAAAAGAAGCGGAGAATGGATTCACTAGTTATCCGTTACAACGCTTACCTAGCGTACATAATCGTTTAGATTACCTATGAAAAAAAAACCCCATACTATATACATATATATACACACACATTTGTACAAAGAGAGAGAGAGAGAGAGAGAGAGAGAGAGAGAGAGAGAGAGATAGAGAGAGAGAGAGAGAGAATGGCAGTAAAAGTAGCAGATAGATTAGACTGAACCGGCCAAATAAGAAAACGGGTAATTGAAGAGAAAATATAAATAAAGAGCAATATTTGTAGTGTAAAAATATACAGGATTATTTAGTGAGAGAAGAGATACAGTCTGAGAAAGAAAGCAAAGAAGCGACAGAATTTATATAAGAATTAAAACAAATACAGATGAACTGCTGTACATATAGACTGAAGAACATAT
>NC_068987.1:92725348-92726970 GCF_001194135.2 Octopus bimaculoides
AGAGAGAGAGAGAGAGAGAGAGAGAGAGAGAGAGATCTGACGGAATAGTAACATACGGTGATAAAGACATACTAAGTATAAGAGTGTATGTTCTGTATTGCTGAACAGCGGAAAATGAGAGTAAATTGTAGACGAAGGAATGAATTGGTGAGTGAAGAATGAGATAAGGAGGAGAGCAAAGAGCCCTTCACTTCGGAGTCAGACTATTCATTCACTGATGAAACTGTCAAAAACAGCAGCAACTGCATCAACAGTTTCACCAATAATCTTAATGCGGACTGCCAGATTCAGAATCTTGAGTTTAGTATTAATGAATCCTGTAAATGGTTTCGTAATAAATAGCAAATAGCACCGGCGGTTGATGCTGATCATGATTTCCTGCTTATGGTGGTGATGGGAGCGCTGGTGTAGAAGGGAAATATTTGGAAACAGGCGTGTTTGTCGTAGGATGACGGGAGATGAGTGGGGAAACAGAAGTTAAGAATAAGAAAAATAAGTGGGAAGGATAAGGAGCAGAATTGAAGTTTAAGGGATCTCTGAATCTTGCCGTAAGATACACTAATACGCATGCACATCCGTATATGGGAAACTATGCAGAAACAAACACAATCCTCACCCACAGGCATAAGTTTCTAATGAGTAACCTTAGATGTGTCTGATAGAGTTTGAATTTTCCATAATCTGTGTCTCCCGACAATATTTTAAATATCATAATCAAAGAAATTTTAGGAAATTCGAAGTTTATCTTTCATTTCACCATCGCACAATCGTTACTGCCATTCAAATTTCTGACATTTTCAGTTCCCTCGAAGACAATTCGTTGGAAAGATTTATTTGAATTGGTGTGAGGGATATAGTTGATGTGTAAACATACATCTTAATATATTTCAAGGAGGTTTGCTGACAATAGGATCGTTAAGATTTCTAAAATGATGAATATAATCAAAAGATAATGTGAAACCTGAAAGGTAATAATACGAATGACGTCACAGATTTTATATCTAGGCATACAAAGTGTAGATATTCTTACTTCTGGCAATTATGACAAGTGATGGTTGCAACGTAGATATATTTGAATAATATCAGACACTATTGTTTTCTTTATTATGTAGGAGAAGACTTGTGTCAGGTGCACATGAGGTTACTTAGTGTATTTACCCATTCATAATTGTGCCAATAGCTGTGATATGTGAACATATATACACACATACGTATATGTATGAGTGCGTCTGTCCTCACCACACGTGCACACGTATGCGTGTGTATGGGCGTGCCTGAAAACTTAAGAAGCACAATTATCATTCCTCGGCTTTGTGGTTCAGCTCCTCTGCTTAGTCAATGGTGAAGTGCCTCCTACTTCCAATCAATCCCTTCTGAGAGTAAATAATTATTCAGGAACTGTGTGAAACCCTGCTGTAAGCGCTTTACTGTGTGTGTTTACGTGTAGGATCGTTTTAAAGACGGAGGATATTTTTATGGTGTAATGTGACGGAGCAATATATACAAATCGCAAAAAAATTAGTTACAGTTCAACACAGATATATGTACGTTTGGACAAACACACACACACACACACACACACACACACACACACATATATATATATATATATATATATATAT
>NC_068987.1:92727482-92732455 GCF_001194135.2 Octopus bimaculoides
GTGTTGATAAGCCAGCTGGAGGAGATGTCCTCCTGGGGCTAAAAGCAACAGTAACATCCACCCCTAGGGGTCAGCCACACTTAAGTGGCAATATACTACACTTTATCGTGCAGTTACTGTTAATACTTCATTTAGAGAATTAACATTGCTTATATATATATATATATATATATACATATCATTGTATGTATGTATGGATGGATGGATGGAAGTATGATTTTTCTTTGAGTGTAACTAAAGTTCTTATTGAGAGAGTTCAAGTTGATCGCTTGCTTGAACTGTCGATGCGTACGCCCATGTGTGTGTATCTATTCACATTAGAATCTCACATGGAGAATTTTTGGAATGTCTTACAAATCCTCACCTTGCCACTAATAGATTGGATTTTGACAATCCACGGCAGTTTCTTTTGCTCTTTTTTTCCGTGAAAGCAAGTATTTCTCGATTTATGTGCAAACGTCTTTGTACATAACCTAATGCACCTATGATGATAGGTACAGATTAGAACTCCTAGTCAGGGCAGGAGTGCTGTACGTTCCGCATAAATTCGTTATATACAAATGTTCTCATTTTTTTGGACCTCTGCGACTGTGCGTGGTTTTTGTTCCTTGTCCCATAAAACAATATTAAGTCTGTTGTTATATTTGTCCCGAGTTGATTTTGTATTGACATTTTCCACCAGTATTCCTTCTTTTTAAAGGTGTGAATACCTGCTGGTTCTGACATGCCTTTGACGCATTCGTCACGGTAGTCCTTCCTGTGGAGAGCAATATAAATAGTATCTGCAACTATCATGCTTCAGACGTAGTTAGTATCTCGTAGACTGTTTGGGGGCAGCTGCTACTGATGTGGGTTGTATCTTCCATACTGGTATAGGATATCCGATATGTATGTATGTACGTATATATGTATGTATGTTATCAATCAGTTTCATTTCTGTATTTCTTGTCCATAGAGAAAGAGCCGGATTCTAACATAGATTCAAGGCTCCTTCATTGGAACTTTTATCAACATCATCTAGGTATTTGTGCATGTGTGTGTGTAATGTATGTATGTATGTATGTATGTATGTATGTATCTATGTATGTATGTAGGTACGTACGTAAGTACGTAGATAGGTATGTATGTATGTATGTATGTATGTATGTAGGTAGGTACGTAGATAGGTAGGTAGGTAGGTAGGTAGGTAGGTAGGTATGTGTGTGTGAGTATCTGTGTGTCGGTGTGTGTGTGTGTGTTGAAAGGAATTTGTAATAGTTTTTTTTTCACCCATGTATTATTTTAACGAATGTGATTTAAATAAATATATTTCTTGCAATTTCTGATATCAAGTTCTAATTCAGCTTTTATCCATGCAGCCACTGATGAAAATGTTGAAATCACTGCAATGCCATATTCCTTCCAGCTACATAACGTTAAGAACGTTGGATGCGAACATTGTATCAGATATATCTTATCTGACAAGCCACAACGATTTCGAATGACTGGCTATCTCATAGAAAATCATCTCGGGCTAATAAATGAAGGTGGATTATGGCCAGACATTATTTGAAAGGAGAAGCCGTTCTCTGATGCCAACCAACGACAGTGCTTAGCACATTTACCTTTCAATGTGACTGGAACGTCTCATAAATTCATATAATCGTTTGTGTTTTCGCTGATTATTATGTTTATGTCCGTTTAGTATTAATATTTCATTTACAGATTCTGTTTTGACTTGAATCATCATTATGCGAATATTTTTTTAATAATTCAATAGTCATATATGCCAATTTTTTCACTTCATACTTTCCAGTCGAAGGAGCAATGGTTGATAATTGGGAAATATCCAACCATTGTGGATAGAGAGATGCATACAAACAGAAAATATGAAATTACTGAGGGAATACGATCTCCTCGAAAAGACATTGGCATATTTTTTCGCAGGACAGTAGTGAGGAAAATGTCAAGTGGGACGATGTGTTAAAGCTGACCGTTCTCTGCTGTTCAAATCTGATTAGAATCTTATTATCGTGCAATTGTAGAGCGAAATTTATTGTCTTTTTGTGCTGATTAACGAGTAGGAAAGCGTTTTAGGAGTAGCGTAATGGGAAACAATAGAATGTGACCCGAGGTCAGAAGACCGTTTCAAATCTATTACATTATACGAAGCAGACATATAATGTGGGTGTCTTTTTTGTCTTAGAACTCTCAAAATTAGTATGGCGCAAGGTTGGAAGACTGAGGCAGAGTTACAGATTGGTATAGTGCTGCACACTAACTTAGTCAGAGTATTTGATCTGCGAATGAGAGTGTAACATTTTGCGTGTGTTATTATGCTTCTATTACGAATTCATGGAATCAGTGAATGGTTTATAGCACATTTTTTTCTTTGTTCCCAGAACATTTGTTTGAATAAATGCTTAACTTGTGTTCACTTATCGCTAAATATCATGTCTTTTACATTCCACATGGCATCACTCCTGGCGATTGTAACTATTCAATATCGTTTTCTTCTTCTTCTTCTTCTTCTTCTTCTTCTTCTTCTTCTTCTTCTTCTTCTTCTTCTTCTTGTAATTATCCCCTCTCCTCCTCCCCCTCTTCCTCCTCTTCCTCCTCCTCCTCCTCCTCCTCCTCATCATCATCTTTGTTTTCGTTACTGTTGGTGTGATAATGGTTGTTTGAGTTGTTGTCATTGTTGTTGATTTTAAGTCAACTAGTACTGTCAAGGAGTCATTGTTTTCCATTTGTTAATTAGCCATAGGGCGAAATTAATTAATTTTTTCAATTATAACAAAATTTTAAAAGTTGTTTTCCGAATGTTCGTGTTCCCCGACCGGAATGAATGACAGTAAATATGAATAGGATTTTGAAGGGGAAACTCTTGTTTGCAAACAAAATCTTCAGCACGATAGCTATTACCATCAACAGTAACAGCAGCAAAAAGACATTAAAAAATAACTACAACAAACGCTTTTACAAGCACTGCGATCGCAGGAGTTATACTGTATATCAAGAGAAATATTCATCTTGGGGGAAATTAGATTGCTAATATAAAAGGAGAACGAAAGTTGGAAGAGGACATATCGGTGTAGAGAAATGTGTTGATATTGACACGAAGAGTTTTCAGAGGTATTTAGAATGAGGTGTAGAAATGGAGTAGGAATAAAAAATTATAACGGATACAAATACAATATATGGTGAGCATCAAGAAGAAAATCACAAGACCTTAGATGGCCTATTTTGGCAGGCAACGGATACACTAGGAAGAAAGTATTTGGGGGATTGAATTGTCAAAGGAAATTTCAGAAAATAATCCGAAAATGCCATAGTAGCTGCACAGGACTAATCTATTACAATAAATACCAAGAGTTGGCTTGTGGACATGGAGGATTGAGGTTAGTTCTGAATGGTCGATGAGATATGTATAAT
The DNA here is from genome assembly GCF_001194135.2 of Octopus bimaculoides. Lineage (NCBI taxonomy): Eukaryota > Metazoa > Mollusca > Cephalopoda > Octopoda > Octopodidae > Octopus > Octopus bimaculoides. Next base: position 92,730,894 of record NC_068987.1, read on the forward strand.
GAAATTGCAGGTCATTTGGTGTTTAAATGTTTGAGGACTACAGAAAGAGATACAGATAGAAAGAAAGAAAGATAGATAGATAGATAGATAGATAGATAGATAGATAGATAGATAGATAGATAGATAGACAGAAAGAAAAAAATAAAACAAACGGTGACATGATCAGGTTACTAAAGACAAAAACTAGAAATTTGACACAATTGGAGATTTGAGAATAGGAAGTTATGTTAGGAGCGTCAGCCTCAGTGAATATTAAAACCAGACAGTTTTAGAATCGTACAGGATCTCCCTTACAAACGGATAAAAACTCCGAGAGCAGCTAACCTAACACCACGGTGGTTGGTATAATTCTTTAGTCAGCAGGCATTTAATTCTGCCTCTGTCTAAATTAATTATCCGTGACATCAGCTCTGTATATATATCATTGACAGGGAAAATCGTGTGTTTTGCAGTTACCGGACCTTTGTTACTAACGAGACTGGGAGGGAGAAATCACGTCATCTGACAGTTCCGGCGAGAGGAGCAGTCGATTTCCGTCTGTCAACGTTATACATGTGAGTGCTTTTAGGGACCATATGTGTATATGAGAGGCAATATTAAACGCAATATACAGAAGGAAAAATTCAATTGTCACTAATTGTGACTGAAGGAACCGGATGGCAAATATATTGGTAGAAATATTAGTTAAGAAAGTCAAGAGACGCAAAAAAGCATATTTTCATATACGAACAACAGAAAATGTGCTTTCTTGCGGTTCTAAGGGATTTTTAACTCTCATTTCTAGCAATATAGGTGCTAACATTTATATGTACACACACATGTACGCACGCACAAACACACGCTCACACACAAACACGCACATACATATTTATAGATGTATGTATATTGATTAATATTTCAATGTGAGTATATATACGTGCATGTACGTTTGAATGTATGTATATATGCAAACATATATCGAGAGAAAGTGTGATAAATATAATAAAAATAATAAAACACACGATTGCGCCATTTTATGCCCAATCACCTATGTCTCTTCTGTATTGGTGTAAGCCCGCATGTATTCAACGGAAAATACTTCTCTAACTAAAATACACACTATACATAATGCATAGAGCAAAGCGAAAAACCAGATGTTTTTGAAGTGTTCATGCTAGCATATAAGAGGGTTTTGCTTCTGATCTGAGCATTTTACGTATGCACGTTGATATTTTGCTATAACACAGCAGGTAAACATTTGACCAGCTTCTTACTTTAGTACTATGTTCTTGAAATGCATGATTGGTTCAATTCTAAATGTTCTTTTTACATGAAAGCCTATGAATTAAAGATGTCCATTTGATGGATAACGTGAATGCTATTAACTGTAGCAAGTAAAATTACATTTCAAAAAAAGAAAAAAAAAGGAAAGCAGTGATCTCAGATGGATGAGATCTTAAGAAGTCTAATTTACAATTTCTTGATCCCAGGTTCGATAACGTTTCGTAGAAATTTGAGCAATTCTTCTCTCTTCATCTCGCTCGTTGATTTTCCCTCTCTCTCTCTCTCTCTCTCTCTCTCTC
>NC_068987.1:92732765-92733431 GCF_001194135.2 Octopus bimaculoides
TGTGTGTGTGTGTGTGTGTGTGTATAAGAACGAGCTGATAACATCTTTAGCAGAATGCTTTGCGGTATTTTGTTCGTATCCAAGTGATAATTTCAAATTCCACCGAGGTTGAATTTACATTCTATCCTTTCGGGGTCGATAAAATAAGTACTAGGCGTGCCCTGGTTTCCCTGTAATACACTTGCATCCCACTCCTTATTTTCAGGCCTTCTCCCTATATTACAGATGGTAGCGTGGGTGTGTGGTAAGAAGCTTCCTTCCCAACCACATGGTTCCGGCTGAAGCCCAACTGCGAGGCACCTTGGGCGAGTGTCTCCTATGATAGCCTCGAGCCGACCAAAGCCTTGTGAGTGGATTTAGTATAGTAGAGGGAAACCGAAAAGAAGCCCGTCATAAATATATATGTGTGTGTGTGTATGCGCATGTGCGTGTCTGTTTGTGTATATATTTATATACAATCTCTGTCTGTGTTTGTCCTCTCCACTATCGCTTGACAACCGATGTTCCAAGTGAGTTAGACGTTGTGAATCCAACCAACTAAGGGATAATATCCATCCAATATACTGCTGGTAGAATACCCAATTATTAATACACAAGTGCTTTTTCATTGCATGGTAATTACCCTACTGAATGTAATAAATGGATAAGGGTATAAAGTTGTTTTAC
>NC_068987.1:92733913-92738587 GCF_001194135.2 Octopus bimaculoides
GCATATATGGTTTTTTTATGCTTTTTAACATAAGATTAAAAATAACATTATCAAAACGTAAAGGTAAACAAAACAAATAGCGGCTTATACACAGGCAAGTACGGGTAATTGTAGTGGCAGTGACAAGCTCGCTCGCTGGTTGCAAGTTGATAGTGTAGAAGTCTTCAAGAAAAAATAAAATATTCCAGTAAAATAACCACCTTTTCAATGTTCTCGTGCTGTTAACGGCTAAGCGTTCAGGCAAGTATACTGGCATTGATGTAGCAACATTTGAAATATTGTCCAGGCAAATCCGGCTGATTAAGACTAATCAATTTTACGTTGACAAACGTATTTGAAGAGGCCGAGACCTAGGTACCGGATAATCTGTTTCTGGGTTGTCCATTTATGTAATGTTCTTCCTAGTGGAAAGAAAAAGAATTTCATTTATGTTGCACACGCACACGTCTTTGCCAGTATATACGCAGTGGCGCTTTATTATAGCGTCATAAATGTATCGACTGCTATTTTCATTGAATATTGGCACCTTGTGTCACTACTCTATATTCATATTTATTACTTCTACCTTTAAAGTAATCTATTTTATTAGACAGTAATATATTTGTATTGCAATAGTTTATTTCTCATTGAATATATATGTGTGTGTCTTCGTGTGTGTTTGTCCCCTCGACACTGCTTGACAGCGGGTGCTGTTCTGTTTACGTCCCCATAATAGCGGTTTGGCAAAATAGAATGATAGAATAAGTAGTAGGATCCAGAAAAAATAAGGCGTGGGGTCGATATGTACGACTAAAACCATTGGAGATGGTGCCCCAGCATGGCCGTAGTCAAATGACTAAAACAAGTAAAATGCGAACGGTAAAATGTATGTTTATATGCATATATATATATATATATATATAAACACATACATACACGTATAAATATAAATTTATAAATGTATGTGTAGTGGAGTATATATGTGACTATATTTAGATGCATATATAGATACATTGACATATATATTTACACAACTTCAGTTAGAATTACTTACATAGACGGACTTGATCTGTGATTGCACGAATGTGAACAGGGTTATCTGGTACAGCAAATGATTTACAAGCATCAACATGTGGTCTTACAACGCACCGTCTGAACCTTGTTAGACACTAAAACCAACAATCTCATTTTCACACCAATGTAGATGACTCTTCGACTACAACAGAAATAACAGCAACTACGACTGTCACGGCAGTTACTACTACTACTACTAATACTACTACTACTACTACTACTACTACTCCTACTACTACTACTACTACTACTATACATCAATGGAATATCACATCTAATTATATCAACCTCATCCAAAATATCAATCGATATGCTACTTACGAATCACTCAGTCTTTCTCCCTCTCTGTTCCTCTCTTTTATAATCTTAACTAACAATTAAGATTTTATGTCCCCCGCAATGACCTCGCACTTTGAAATGTATCTTAATCCTTCATGAAAGGCCGTAGTAGAAAGAGAACACTTAAAAGCGCACAAGAAGGATGAAATAAAATAAACAACCTCATCGTCTTATCAATTACAACCGTTCATTAATGGTTGTACTTAAATGTGTCATGGTGTTTCTTGTTTTCTTTTTTTTTTCTTTCTTTTAATCGCCATGCAAACACCGGTAACAAGTACCGATGTTGACTGCCACTGAGTCGCGAAAATGTAGCGGACACATTCACACATCTACATGCACAAGCACGTCCGTATCTACATATACACTTGACTGTCTATTATGGTTCGTATCTCTGCGGATCAGTTTTATTACAACTACAGTAGGTGTATAAATGTGAATATATCTATATGTACGTGATCTGATCAATAACTATCCGGACTGTTGCCATAATTATGAAGCCAAAGGAAGCAGAGTAAAGCTGCGTGGCACAGATTGTCCTTGATCTGCGTTGTGCATGCGCACTACGTTTCAACGTGCTGGCTCACTTCCGTTCTTTACAGCAGTGCTTGGAAGGAACGTGTGTTGTGTGTGATCGCCGCACTAACCATGACAGAGAAAGCTGAGCAGAGAATCTGCATCATATTTTGCCCAAAGCTTGCCGATAACTGCTCAGAGGCGAACACAAAGTTTTCAAACATTTTCGTCGTCCTCGACATAATCAATGACATCTTGCGCAACTGAAGCACATGCGTTTTGGCAGAACTTCTCAGATACGCGTCTCATTCCCAAATTTTCGATGATAATGGACTGAACCGAACCGTAACTAATCTGCACATCCTCTGAAAACTCATGGATGGTGATTCGACGATTTCCCCACACAGCTGCATGCATATCTGCGATGTTTTTCTCAGTTCTGCTGGCTGCCGGTCTGCCAGAACGTCCGTCAATATCGACAATTTTCGGCCATCTTGGAAACATCTGAACCATTCGTACACTTGTTTGCAGCTCATACACTCCTCTGCATACACTTTATGCAACTATGCACAGGCCTCTGAGCAGGTATCGCTCTGACAATCCTGTCTGTCATGGTCAAGGACGACTGTAAACAGAAGTGAGCTAGAACGTCAAAATTTAGAGAGTATGCACAGCAGAACAGCAGAGTTCAGTGCCCATTTTTGCCAAGCAGTTTCACTCAGGATGCTTTAGCCTCGTTACTATGGTGATAGTCCTGATACTTATTGATCAGACTTCATATGTGTTTGTTTGCGTGTTTTCTATACTGAATACACTTAGCTATCACCTGTTCTTCTCTCTATCACTTTTTTCTATCGCTATGTCTCTCTGTCCATCTCTCTCTTTCTCTCTGTATCTCTGTATATATAGAAACAAATAAACAACAGGTTCTACGGTGCATCGCATGGATAACTCAAAGCTAGGACAGAAAGAATATAAGCGGAAATCAACAAACTTGTTGACATACTTATTGTAGCGGTCCTTCAGTTTTTCTTTGAACCATGTAGAAGAACTCGAAAGGCTGGGCCTACAGCCAGGCCTCTGTAGCAGCGATCACTTCCGAATAGTTGGAGTGGGACAACACAGAAGTGTAAGATGAGTGATCTTCCAATTCGAAGCCAAAGCCGCAATTTTTTCCATCGTTTCATGTGCAGTGTTTGCTAGTTCATCATCCTACAACAGCAGGTCACCACAGCTCATCTTTCAACGGCGTTTCTACCTCAAGGCTTCATGCAGTTCGTCCAACAAAGGCATAGTATTCGGCATTGATTCAGCGACTCATTGGATGATATTTTCTGAGAGAATTCCATCTTTGTCCTAGAACACTGAAGTCAGAATCTTTCCAGCTAACTTCTGGGACTTGTGACGCGGCGAAACACTGTGACGCTACTCTAGTTATTCCTGCTTGGCCTGGGGACCATACTAATTAAGCCGAGTTTCGTTCATGCTGACAAAGTCATAAAATCAGCTTCTCCCACTGCAAACCGATGCAAAATCCCCTTTCATGTCGTCACTCTGAGGTGTTTCTGATCTGCGAAAAGCTTTCTCATGTCGAGAATGTTGTGGATGATGTGGCCAAGTCTTTTGCGGAAAATCGCCAGTGTCTCAGCTATGAATTTATATGAATTCGATGGTCCTTGAGAATCAAGACGTGCGTAGCATCAGCTTTGTCGTGTAGGTCACGGAATTTGGACGTCCTGGGTGGAGTTCATCTTTAACATGAAAATACCCAGTCCGAAATTCTGACACCCAGAATTTCATTGTGGAATAAGATGGGCAGCAATCCTTCAAGACTTCCTTTATCTCACCATGGATTTGGTCCTTTGCCTTGTAAAAAGAATATGTCCATAAATATCCGTGTTTCAATTATACGAAAATCTACAGTAGGAGATTGCCATCATGCGTTAAATCAACAAAATAGAGGAAGATATATGGTATACCATCACAAAGTTTTGCATATCTTCTCCAAACTAGCTGTCCTACCACCACTGTAAAAGGAACAGCTGTACCTTTTCGCAAAACCAGGTAATTTTCAGCTTCCTGTCGCATACATCTACATATATATATGTGTGTGTGTGTGTGTGTGTGTGTGTGTGTGTGTGTGTGTGTGTGTGTGTGTGTGTGTGTGTGTGTGTGTGTGTGTGTGTGTTTGTGTCTGTGTATGCCTATATGCATACATATCAATGTATATATAGAGAAAAATAAGGCAGAGCTAGGTAGATAGACTGATCTATTTAATAGTTGATTGTTCAATGCAGCTACGTTATTAATTACTGAATGGAAACGGCTTCTCTAGAATGTCTCGTGTAAATTTTATTTGTAAAACTAACTTGCTTGCTTATTATTCTTTTCACTTCTCTCTTTAAATACTCAATAAGAAAATGTGGTGGAGTGGCAAAACTGAATATTACTGTGATATACCTATTCAACTTCATTATTGGCCGTTTTGCTCTGCTGGGTATTAACCCGAAGATGTGACCGGCAATAGCGTGCTGCTGTCCCGGCTCATACAATTCATACTTGCAGAGATACTTTCAAGCATATAAACCATCTCTCTCTGTCAGTCTATCTCTCTCTCTCTATCTATCTATCTCTCTCTCTCTATCTATCTATCTCTCTCTATCTATCTATCTATCTCTCTCTCTCTCTCTCTATGTTCTCTCTCTTTCTTTCTCTTTCTTTCTCTTTCTCTCACTTTCTCTCTCTGTCTATATATATATATATATA